>NW_026061096.1:0-46991 GCF_929443795.1 Astur gentilis | reverse complement strand
ACCGTGACATGCTGAGTCTCTGGGAAAGCAGAGATCCCCAAAGCTGTTGTGCCTGTGGATAGGCTGCAGAGGGATAGTGAAAAACTGCATTAGTTTTCAGGGCTGGCACCTTCCCTGTGGGAGAAGGAGCCGTAAGTTTGCCTTTTCAGAAAAAAGCTTCTGCCGAGAGCGAGCACCGTGACATGCTGAGTCTCTGGGAAAGCAGAGATCCCCAAAGCTGTTGTGCCTGTGGATAGGCTGCAGGCGGATAGTGAAGACCTGCATTAGATTTCAGTCTGGCAGCTTCCTTGTGGGAGAAGGAGCCAGACGTTTGCATTTTCAGAAAAAAAGATTCTGCCGAGAACGAGCACCGTGACATGCTGAGTCTCTGGGATAGCAGAGATCCCCAGTGCTTCTGCGGCTAAAGGATCCCCAGTGCTGTTGTGCCTGTGGATAGGCTGCAGGTGGCGGTGAAGACCACAAAATCTTTCAGGCCTGGCACTTGCCTTGCTGGAGAAGGAGCCAGACGTTTGCCTTTTCAGAAAAAAGCTTCTGCCGAGAGCGAGCACCGTGACATGCTGAGTCTCTTGGAAAGCAGAGATCCCCAAAGCTGTTGTGCCTGTGGATAGGCTGCAGAGGGATAGTGAATACCAGCAAGATCTTTCAGGGCTAGCACCTTCCTTGTGGGAGAAGGAGCCACACTTTTGCCTTCTCAGAAAAAGCTTCTGCCGAGAACGAGCACCGTGACATGCTGAGTCTCTGGGAAAGCAGAGATCCCCAAAGCTGTTGTGCCTGTGGATAGGCTGCAGAGGGATAGTGAAAAACTGCATTAGTTTTCAGGGCTGGCACCTTCCCTGTGGGAGAAGGAGCCGTAAGCTTGCCTTTTCAGAAAAAAGCTTCTGCCGAGAGCGAGCACCGTGACATGCTGAGTCTCTGGGAAAGCAGAGATCCCCAAAGCTGTTGTGCCTGTGGATAGGCTGCAGAGGGATAGTGAAAAACTGCATTAGTTTTCAGGGCTGGCACCTTCCCTGTGGGAGAAGGAGCCGTAAGTTTGCCTTTTCAGAAAAAAGCTTCTGCCGAGAGCGAGCACCGTGACATGCTGAGTCTCTGGGAAAGCAGAGATCCCAAAAGCTGTTGTGCCTGTGGATAGGCTGCAGAGGGATAGTGAAAAACTGCATTAGTTTTCAGGGCTGGCACCTTCCCTGTGGGAGAAGGAGCCGTAAGTTTGCCTTTTCAGAAAAAAGCTTCTGCCGAGAGCGAGCACCGTGACATGCTGAGTCTCTGGGAAAGCAGAGATCCCCAAAGCTGTTGTGCCTGTGGATAGGCTGCAGAGGGATAGTGAAAAACTGCATTAGTTTTCAGGGCTGGCACCTTCCCTGTGGGAGAAGGAGCCGTAAGTTTGCCTTTTCAGAAAAAAGCTTCTGCCGAGAGCGAGCACCGTGACATGCTGAGTCTCTGGGAAAGCAGAGATCCCCAAAGCTGTTGTGCCTGTGGATAGGCTGCAGAGGGATAGTGAAAAACTGCATTAGTTTTCAGGGCTGGCACCTTCCCTGTGGGAGAAGGAGCCGTAAGTTTGCCTTTTCAGAAAAAAGCTTCTGCCGAGAGCGAGCACCGTGACATGCTGAGTCTCTGGGAAAGCAGAGATCCCCAAAGCTGTTGTGCCTGTGGATAGGCTGCAGAGGGATAGTGAAAAACTGCATTAGTTTTCAGGGCTGGCACCTTCCCTGTGGGAGAAGGAGCCGTAAGTTTGCCTTTTCAGAAAAAAGCTTCTGCCGAGAGCGAGCACCGTGACATGCTGAGTCTCTGGGAAAGCAGAGATCCCCAAAGCTGTTGTGCCTGTGGATAGGCTGCAGAGGGATAGTGAAAAACTGCATTAGTTTTCAGGGCTGGCACCTTCCCTGTGGGAGAAGGAGCCGTAAGTTTGCCTTTTCAGAAAAAAGCTTCTGCCGAGAGCGAGCACCGTGACATGCTGAGTCTCTGGGAAAGCAGAGATCCCCAAAGCTGTTGTGCCTGTGGATAGGCTGCAGAGGGATAGTGAAAAACTGCATTAGTTTTCAGGGCTGGCACCTTCCCTGTGGGAGAAGGAGCCGTAAGTTTGCCTTTTCAGAAAAAAGCTTCTGCCGAGAGCGAGCACCGTGACATGCTGAGTCTCTGGGAAAGCAGAGATCCCCAAAGCTGTTGTGCCTGTGGATAGGCTGCAGAGGGATAGTGAAAAACTGCATTAGTTTTCAGGGCTGGCACCTTCCCTGTGGGAGAAGGAGCCGTAAGTTTGCCTTTTCAGAAAAAAGCTTCTGCCGAGAGCGAGCACCGTGACATGCTGAGTCTCTGGGAAAGCAGAGATCCCCAAAGCTGTTGTGCCTGTGGATAGGCTGCAGAGGGATAGTGAAAAACTGCATTAGTTTTCAGGGCTGGCACCTTCCCTGTGGGAGAAGGAGCCGTAAGTTTGCCTTTTCAGAAAAAAGCTTCTGCCGAGAGCGAGCACCGTGACATGCTGAGTCTCTGGGAAAGCAGAGATCCCCAAAGCTGTTGTGCCTGTGGATAGGCTGCAGGCGGATAGTGAAGACCTGCATTAGCTTTCAGTCTGGCAGCTTCCTTGTGGGAGAAGGAGCCAGACGTTTGCATTTTCAGAAAAAAAGATTCTGCCGAGAACGAGCACCGTGACATGCTGAGTCTCTGGGAAAGCAGAGATCCCCAAAGCTGTTGTGCCTGTGGATAGGCTGCAGAGGGATAGTGAAAAACTGCATTAGTTTTCAGGGCTGGCACCTTCCCTGTGGGAGAAGGAGCCGTAAGTTTGCCTTTTCAGAAAAAAGCTTCTGCCGAGAGCGAGCACCGTGACATGCTGAGTCTCTGGGAAAGCAGAGATCCCCAAAGCTGTTGTGCCTGTGGATAGGCTGCAGGCGGATAGTGAAGACCTGCATTAGCTTTCAGTCTGGCAGCTTCCTTGTGGGAGAAGGAGCCAGACGTTTGCATTTTCAGAAAAAAAGATTCTGCCGAGAACGAGCACCGTGACATGCTGAGTCTCTGGGATAGCAGAGATCCCCAGTGCTTCTGCGGCTAAAGGATCCCCAGTGCTGTTGTGCCTGTGGATAGGCTGCAGGTGGCGGTGAAGACCACAAAATCTTTCAGGCCTGGCACTTGCCTTGCTGGAGAAGGAGCCAGACGTTTGCCTTTTCAGAAAAAAGCTTCTGCCGAGAGCGAGCACCGTGACATGCTGAGTCTCTGGGAAAGCAGAGATCCCCAAAGCTGTTGTGCCTGTGGATAGGCTGCAGAGGGATAGTGAATACCAGCAAGATCTTTCAGGGCTAGCACCTTCCTTGTGGGAGAAGGAGCCACACTTTTGCCTTATCAGAAAAAGCTTCTGCCGAGAACGAGCACCGTGACATGCTGAGTCTCTGGGAAAGCAGAGATCCCAAAAGCTGTTGTGCCTGTGGATAGGCTGCAGAGGGATAGTGAAAAACTGCATTAGTTTTCAGGGCTGGCACCTTCCCTGTGGGAGAAGGAGCCGTAAGTTTGCCTTTTCAGAAAAAAGCTTCTGCCGAGAGCGAGCACCGTGACATGCTGAGTCTCTGGGAAAGCAGAGATCCCAAAAGCTGTTGTGCCTGTGGATAGGCTGCAGAGGGATAGTGAATACCAGCAAGATCTTTCAGGGCTAGCACCTTCCTTGTGGGAGAAGGAGCCACACTTTTGCCTTCTCAGAAAAAGCTTCTGCCGAGAACGAGCACCGTGACATGCTGAGTCTCTGGGAAAGCAGAGATCCCCAAAGCTGTTGTGCCTGTGGATAGGCTGCAGAGGGATAGTGAAAAACTGCATTAGTTTTCAGGGCTGGCACCTTCCCTGTGGGAGAAGGAGCCGTAAGCTTGCCTTTTCAGAAAAAAGCTTCTGCCGAGAGCGAGCACCGTGACATGCTGAGTCTCTGGGAAAGCAGAGATCCCCAAAGCTGTTGTGCCTGTGGATAGGCTGCAGAGGGATAGTGAAAAACTGCATTAGTTTTCAGGGCTGGCACCTTCCCTGTGGGAGAAGGAGCCGTAAGTTTGCCTTTTCAGAAAAAAGCTTCTGCCGAGAGCGAGCACCGTGACATGCTGAGTCTCTGGGAAAGCAGAGATCCCAAAAGCTGTTGTGCCTGTGGATAGGCTGCAGAGGGATAGTGAAAAACTGCATTAGTTTTCAGGGCTGGCACCTTCCCTGTGGGAGAAGGAGCCGTAAGTTTGCCTTTTCAGAAAAAAGCTTCTGCCGAGAGCGAGCACCGTGACATGCTGAGTCTCTGGGAAAGCAGAGATCCCCAAAGCTGTTGTGCCTGTGGATAGGCTGCAGAGGGATAGTGAAAAACTGCATTAGTTTTCAGGGCTGGCACCTTCCCTGTGGGAGAAGGAGCCGTAAGTTTGCCTTTTCAGAAAAAAGCTTCTGCCGAGAGCGAGCACCGTGACATGCTGAGTCTCTGGGAAAGCAGAGATCCCCAAAGCTGTTGTGCCTGTGGATAGGCTGCAGAGGGATAGTGAAAAACTGCATTAGTTTTCAGGGCTGGCACCTTCCCTGTGGGAGAAGGAGCCGTAAGTTTGCCTTTTCAGAAAAAAGCTTCTGCCGAGAGCGAGCACCGTGACATGCTGAGTCTCTGGGAAAGCAGAGATCCCCAAAGCTGTTGTGCCTGTGGATAGGCTGCAGAGGGATAGTGAAAAACTGCATTAGTTTTCAGGGCTGGCACCTTCCCTGTGGGAGAAGGAGCCGTAAGTTTGCCTTTTCAGAAAAAGCTTCTGCCGAGAGCGAGCACCGTGACATGCTGAGTCTCTGGGAAAGCAGAGATCCCCAAAGCTGTTGTGCCTGTGGATAGGCTGCAGAGGGATAGTGAAAAACTGCATTAGTTTTCAGGGCTGGCACCTTCCCTGTGGGAGAAGGAGCCGTAAGTTTGCCTTTTCAGAAAAAAGCTTCTGCCGAGAGCGAGCACCGTGACATGCTGAGTCTCTGGGAAAGCAGAGATCCCCAAAGCTGTTGTGCCTGTGGATAGGCTGCAGAGGGATAGTGAAAAACTGCATTAGTTTTCAGGGCTGGCACCTTCCCTGTGGGAGAAGGAGCCGTAAGTTTGCCTTTTCAGAAAAAAGCTTCTGCCGAGAGCGAGCACCGTGACATGCTGAGTCTCTGGGAAAGCAGAGATCCCCAAAGCTGTTGTGCCTGTGGATAGGCTGCAGAGGGATAGTGAAAAACTGCATTAGTTTTCAGGGCTGGCACCTTCCCTGTGGGAGAAGGAGCCGTAAGTTTGCCTTTTCAGAAAAAAGCTTCTGCTGAGAGCGAGCACCGTGACATGCTGAGTCTCTGGGAAAGCAGAGATCCCCAAAGCTGTTGTGCCTGTGGATAGGCTGCAGAGGGATAGTGAAAAACTGCATTAGTTTTCAGGGCTGGCACCTTCCCTGCGGGAGAAGGAGCCGTAAGTTTGCCTTTTCAGAAAAAAGCTTCTGCCGAGAGCGAGCACCGTGACATGCTGAGTCTCTGGGAAAGCAGAGATCCCAAAAGCTGTTGTGCCTGTGGATAGGCTGCAGAGGGATAGTGAAAAACTGCATTAGTTTTCAGGGCTGGCACCTTCCCTGTGGGAGAAGGAGCCGTAAGTTTGCCTTTTCAGAAAAAAGCTTCTGCCGAGAACGAGCACCGTGACATGCTGAGTCTCTGGGAAAGCAGAGATCCCCAAAGCTGTTGTGCCTGTGGATAGGCTGCAGAGGGATAGTGAATACCAGCAAGAGCTTTCAGGGCTAGCACCTTCCTTGTGGGAGAAGGAGCCACACATTTGCCTTCTCAGAAAAAGCTTCTGCCGAGAACGAGCACCGTGACATGCTGAGTCTCTGGGAAAGCAGAGATCCCCAAAGCTGTTGTGCCTGTGGATAGGCTGCAGAGGGATAGTGAAAAACTGCATTAGTTTTCAGGGCTGGCACCTTCCCTGTGGGAGAAGGAGCCGTAAGTTTGCCTTTTCAGAAAAAAGCTTCTGCCGAGAGCGAGCACCGTGACATGCTGAGTCTCTGGGAAAGCAGAGATCCCAAAAGCTGTTGTGCCTGTGGATAGGCTGCAGAGGGATAGTGAAAAACTGCATTAGTTTTCAGGGCTGGCACCTTCCCTGTGGGAGAAGGAGCCGTAAGTTTGCCTTTTCAGAAAAAAGCTTCTGCCGAGAGCGAGCACCGTGACATGCTGAGTCTCTGGGAAAGCAGAGATCCCCAAAGCTGTTGTGCCTGTGGATAGGCTGCAGAGGGATAGTGAAAAACTGCATTAGTTTTCAGGGCTGGCACCTTCCCTGTGGGAGAAGGAGCCGTAAGTTTGCCTTTTCAGAAAAAAGCTTCTGCCGAGAACGAGCACCGTGACATGCTGAGTCTCTGGGAAAGCAGAGATCCCCAAAGCTGTTGTGCCTGTGGATAGGCTGCAGAGGGATAGTGAAAAACTGCATTAGTTTTCAGGGCTGGCACCTTCCCTGTGGGAGAAGGAGCCGTAAGTTTGCCTTTTCAGAAAAAAGCTTCTGCCGAGAGCGAGCACCGTGACATGCTGAGTCTCTGGGAAAGCAGAGATCCCCAAAGCTGTTGTGCCTGTGGATAGGCTGCAGAGGGATAGTGAAAAACTGCATTAGTTTTCAGGGCTGGCACCTTCCCTGTGGGAGAAGGAGCCGTAAGTTTGCCTTTTCAGAAAAAAGCTTCTGCCGAGAGCGAGCACCGTGACATGCTGAGTCTCTGGGAAAGCAGAGATCCCCAGTGCTGTTGTGCCTGTGGATAGGCTGCAGGAGGATAGTGAAGAGCTGCATTAGCTTTTAGGCCTGGCACCTTCCTTGTGGGAGAAGGAGCCGAAAGTTTTCCTTTTCAGAAAAAAGCTTCTGCCGAGAGCGAGCACCGTGACATGCTGAGTCTCTGGGAAAGCAGAGATCCCCAAAGCTGTTGTGCCTGTGGATAGGCTGCAGAGGGATAGTGAAAAACTGCATTAGTTTTCAGGGCTGGCACCTTCCCTGTGGGAGAAGGAGCCGTAAGTTTGCCTTTTCAGAAAAAAGCTTCTGCCGAGAGCGAGCACCGTGACATGCTGAGTCTCTGGGAAAGCAGAGATCCCAAAAGCTGTTGTGCCTGTGGATAGGCTGCAGAGGGATAGTGAAAAACTGCATTAGTTTTCAGGGCTGGCACCTTCCCTGTGGGAGAAGGAGCCGTAAGTTTGCCTTTTCAGAAAAAAGCTTCTGCCGAGAGCGAGCACCGTGACATGCTGAGTCTCTGGGAAAGCAGAGATCCCCAAAGCTGTTGTGCCTGTGGATAGGCTGCAGAGGGATAGTGAAAAACTGCATTAGTTTTCAGGGCTGGCACCTTCCCTGTGGGAGAAGGAGCCGTAAAGTTTGCCTTTTCAGAAAAAAGCTTCTGCCGAGAGCGAGCACCGTGACATGCTGAGTCTCTGGGAAAGCAGAGATCCCCAAAGCTGTTGTGCCTGTGGATAGACTGCAGGCGGATAGTGAAGACCTGCATTAGCTTTCAGTCTGGCAGCTTCCTTGTGGGACAAGGAGCCAGACGTTTGCATTTTCAGAAAAAAAGATTCTGCCGAGAACGAGCACCGTGACATGCTGAGTCTCTGGGATAGCAGAGATCCCCAGTGCTTCTGCGGCTAAAGGATCCCCAGTGCTGTTGTGCCTGTGGATAGGCTGCAGGTGGCGGTGAAGACCACAAAATCTTTCAGGCCTGGCACTTGCCTTGCTGGAGAAGGAGCCAGACGTTTGCCTTTTCAGAAAAAAGCTTCTGCCGAGAGCGAGCACCGTGACATGCTGAGTCTCTGGGAAAGCAGAGATCCCCAAAGCTGTTGTGCCTGTGGATAGGCTGCAGAGGGATAGTGAATACCAGCAAGATCTTTCAGGGCTAGCACCTTCCTTGTGGGAGAAGGAGCCACACTTTTGCTTTACCAGAAAAAGCTTCTGCCGAGAACGAGCACCGTGACATGCTGAGTCTCTGGGAAAGCAGAGATCCCCAAAGCTGTTGTGCCTGTGGATAGGCTGCAGAGGGATAGTGAAAAACTGCATTAGTTTTCAGGGCTGGCACCTTCCCTGTGGGAGAAGGAGCCGTAAGTTTGCCTTTTCAGAAAAAAGCTTCTGCCGAGAGCGAGCACCGTGACATGCTGAGTCTCTGGGAAAGCAGAGATCCCCAAAGCTGTTGTGCCTGTGGATAGGCTGCAGGCGGATAGTGAAGACCTGCATTAGCTTTCAGTCTGGCAGCTTCCTTGTGGGAGAAGGAGCCAGACGTTTGCATTTTCAGAAAAAAAGATTCTGCCGAGAACGAGCACCGTGACATGCTGAGTCTCTGGGATAGCAGAGATCCCCAGTGCTTCTGCGGCTAAAGGATCCCCAGTGCTGTTGTGCCTGTGGATAGGCTGCAGGTGGCGGTGAAGACCACAAAATCTTTCAGGCCTGGCACTTGCCTTGCTGGAGAAGGAGCCTGACGTTTGCCTTTTCAGAAAAAAGCTTCTGCCGAGAGCGAGCACCGTGACATGCTGAGTCTCTGGGAAAGCAGAGATCCCCAAAGCTGTTGTGCCTGTGGATAGGCTGCAGAGGGATAGTGAATACCAGCAAGATCTTTCAGGGCTAGCACCTTCCTTGTGGGAGAAGGAGCCACACTTTTGCCTTCTCAGAAAAAGCTTCTGCCGAGAACGAGCACCGTGACATGCTGAGTCTCTGGGAAAGCAGAGATCCCCAAAGCTGTTGTGCCTGTGGATAGGCTGCAGAGGGATAGTGAAAAACTGCATTAGTTTTCAGGGCTGGCACCTTCCCTGTGGGAGAAGGAGCCGTAAGCTTGCCTTTTCAGAAAAAAGCTTCTGCCGAGAGCGAGCACCGTGACATGCTGAGTCTCTGGGAAAGCAGAGATCCCCAAAGCTGTTGTGCCTGTGGATAGGCTGCAGAGGGATAGTGAAAAACTGCATTAGTTTTCAGGGCTGGCACCTTCCCTGTGGGAGAAGGAGCCGTAAGTTTGCCTTTTCAGAAAAAAGCTTCTGCCGAGAGCGAGCACCGTGACATGCTGAGTCTCTGGGAAAGCAGAGATCCCAAAAGCTGTTGTGCCTGTGGATAGGCTGCAGAGGGATAGTGAAAAACTGCATTAGTTTTCAGGGCTGGCACCTTCCCTGTGGGAGAAGGAGCCGTAAGTTTGCCTTTTCAGAAAAAAGCTTCTGCCGAGAGCGAGCACCGTGACATGCTGAGTCTCTGGGAAAGCAGAGATCCCCAAAGCTGTTGTGCCTGTGGATAGGCTGCAGAGGGATAGTGAAAAACTGCATTAGTTTTCAGGGCTGGCACCTTCCCTGTGGGAGAAGGAGCCGTAAGTTTGCCTTTTCAGAAAAAAGCTTCTGCCGAGAGCGAGCACCGTGACATGCTGAGTCTCTGGGAAAGCAGAGATCCCCAAAGCTGTTGTGCCTGTGGATAGGCTGCAGAGGGATAGTGAAAAACTGCATTAGTTTTCAGGGCTGGCACCTTCCCTGTGGGAGAAGGAGCCGTAAGTTTGCCTTTTCAGAAAAAAGCTTCTGCCGAGAGCGAGCACCGTGACATGCTGAGTCTCTGGGAAAGCAGAGATCCCCAAAGCTGTTGTGCCTGTGGATAGGCTGCAGAGGGATAGTGAAAAACTGCATTAGTTTTCAGGGCTGGCACCTTCCCTGTGGGAGAAGGAGCCGTAAGTTTGCCTTTTCAGAAAAAAGCTTCTGCCGAGAGCGAGCACCGTGACATGCTGAGTCTCTGGGAAAGCAGAGATCCCCAAAGCTGTTGTGCCTGTGGATAGGCTGCAGAGGGATAGTGAAAAACTGCATTAGTTTTCAGGGCTGGCACCTTCCCTGTGGGAGAAGGAGCCGTAAGTTTGCCTTTTCAGAAAAAAGCTTCTGCCGAGAGCGAGCACCGTGACATGCTGAGTCTCTGGGAAAGCAGAGATCCCCAAAGCTGTTGTGCCTGTGGATAGGCTGCAGAGGGATAGTGAAAAACTGCATTAGTTTTCAGGGCTGGCACCTTCCCTGTGGGAGAAGGAGCCGTAAGTTTGCCTTTTCAGAAAAAAGCTTCTGCCGAGAGCGAGCACCGTGACATGCTGAGTCTCTGGGAAAGCAGAGATCCCCAAAGCTGTTGTGCCTGTGGATAGGCTGCAGAGGGATAGTGAAAAACTGCATTAGTTTTCAGGGCTGGCACCTTCCCTGTGGGAGAAGGAGCCGTAAGTTTGCCTTTTCAGAAAAAAGCTTCTGCCGAGAGCGAGCACCGTGACATGCTGAGTCTCTGGGAAAGCAGAGATCCCCAAAGCTGTTGTGCCTGTGGATAGGCTGCAGAGGGATAGTGAAAAACTGCATTAGTTTTCAGGGCTGGCACCTTCCCTGTGGGAGAAGGAGCCGTAAGTTTGCCTTTTCAGAAAAAAGCTTCTGCCGAGAGCGAGCACCGTGACATGCTGAGTCTCTGGGAAAGCAGAGATCCCCAAAGCTGTTGTGCCTGTGGATAGGCTGCAGGCGGATAGTGAAGACCTGCATTAGCTTTCAGTCTGGCAGCTTCCTTGTGGGAGAAGGAGCCAGACGTTTGCATTTTCAGAAAAAAAGATTCTGCCGAGAACGAGCACCGTGACATGCTGAGTCTCTGGGAAAGCAGAGATCCCCAAAGCTGTTGTGCCTGTGGATAGGCTGCAGAGGGATAGTGAAAAACTGCATTAGTTTTCAGGGCTGGCACCTTCCCTGTGGGAGAAGGAGCCGTAAGTTTGCCTTTTCAGAAAAAAGCTTCTGCCGAGAGCGAGCACCGTGACATGCTGAGTCTCTGGGAAAGCAGAGATCCCCAAAGCTGTTGTGCCTGTGGATAGGCTGCAGGCGGATAGTGAAGACCTGCATTAGCTTTCAGTCTGGCAGCTTCCTTGTGGGAGAAGGAGCCAGACGTTTGCATTTTCAGAAAAAAAGATTCTGCCGAGAACGAGCACCGTGACATGCTGAGTCTCTGGGATAGCAGAGATCCCCAGTGCTTCTGCGGCTAAAGGATCCCCAGTGCTGTTGTGCCTGTGGATAGGCTGCAGGTGGCGGTGAAGACCACAAAATCTTTCAGGCCTGGCACTTGCCTTGCTGGAGAAGGAGCCAGACGTTTGCCTTTTCAGAAAAAAGCTTCTGCCGAGAGCGAGCACCGTGACATGCTGAGTCTCTGGGAAAGCAGAGATCCCCAAAGCTGTTGTGCCTGTGGATAGGCTGCAGAGGGATAGTGAATACCAGCAAGATCTTTCAGGGCTAGCACCTTCCTTGTGGGAGAAGGAGCCACACTTTTGCCTTATCAGAAAAAGCTTCTGCCGAGAACGAGCACCGTGACATGCTGAGTCTCTGGGAAAGCAGAGATCCCAAAAGCTGTTGTGCCTGTGGATAGGCTGCAGAGGGATAGTGAAAAACTGCATTAGTTTTCAGGGCTTGCACCTTCCCTGTGGGAGAAGGAGCCGTAAGTTTGCCTTTTCAGAAAAAAGCTTCTGCCGAGAGCGAGCACCGTGACATGCTGAGTCTCTGGGAAAGCAGAGATCCCAAAAGCTGTTGTGCCTGTGGATAGGCTGCAGAGGGATAGTGAATACCAGCAAGATCTTTCAGGGCTAGCACCTTCCTTGTGGGAGAAGGAGCCACACTTTTGCCTTCTCAGAAAAAGCTTCTGCCGAGAACGAGCACCGTGACATGCTGAGTCTCTGGGAAAGCAGAGATCCCCAAAGCTGTTGTGCCTGTGGATAGGCTGCAGAGGGATAGTGAAAAACTGCATTAGTTTTCAGGGCTGGCACCTTCCCTGTGGGAGAAGGAGCCGTAAGCTTGCCTTTTCAGAAAAAAGCTTCTGCCGAGAGCGAGCACCGTGACATGCTGAGTCTCTGGGAAAGCAGAGATCCCAAAAGCTGTTGTGCCTGTGGATAGGCTGCAGAGGGATAGTGAAAAACTGCATTAGTTTTCAGGGCTGGCACCTTCCCTGTGGGAGAAGGAGCCGTAAGTTTGCCTTTTCAGAAAAAAGCTTCTGCCGAGAGCGAGCACCGTGACATGCTGAGTCTCTGGGAAAGCAGAGATCCCAAAAGCTGTTGTGCCTGTGGATAGGCTGCAGAGGGATAGTGAAAAACTGCATTAGTTTTCAGGGCTGGCACCTTCCCTGTGGGAGAAGGAGCCGTAAGTTTGCCTTTTCAGAAAAAAGCTTCTGCCGAGAGCGAGCACCGTGACATGCTGAGTCTCTGGGAAAGCAGAGATCCCCAAAGCTGTTGTGCCTGTGGATAGGCTGCAGAGGGATAGTGAAAAACTGCATTAGTTTTCAGGGCTGGCACCTTCCCTGTGGGAGAAGGAGCCGTAAGTTTGCCTTTTCAGAAAAAAGCTTCTGCCGAGAGCGAGCACCGTGACATGCTGAGTCTCTGGGAAAGCAGAGATCCCCAAAGCTGTTGTGCCTGTGGATAGGCTGCAGAGGGATAGTGAAAAACTGCATTAGTTTTCAGGGCTGGCACCTTCCCTGTGGGAGAAGGAGCCGTAAGTTTGCCTTTTCAGAAAAAAGCTTCTGCCGAGAGCGAGCACCGTGACATGCTGAGTCTCTGGGAAAGCAGAGATCCCCAAAGCTGTTGTGCCTGTGGATAGGCTGCAGAGGGATAGTGAAAAACTGCATTAGTTTTCAGGGCTGGCACCTTCCCTGTGGGAGAAGGAGCCGTAAGTTTGCCTTTTCAGAAAAAGCTTCTGCCGAGAGCGAGCACCGTGACATGCTGAGTCTCTGGGAAAGCAGAGATCCCCAAAGCTGTTGTGCCTGTGGATAGGCTGCAGAGGGATAGTGAAAAACTGCATTAGTTTTCAGGGCTGGCACCTTCCCTGTGGGAGAAGGAGCCGTAAGTTTGCCTTTTCAGAAAAAAGCTTCTGCCGAGAGCGAGCACCGTGACATGCTGAGTCTCTGGGAAAGCAGAGATCCCCAAAGCTGTTGTGCCTGTGGATAGGCTGCAGAGGGATAGTGAAAAACTGCATTAGTTTTCAGGGCTGGCACCTTCCCTGTGGGAGAAGGAGCCGTAAGTTTGCCTTTTCAGAAAAAAGCTTCTGCCGAGAGCGAGCACCGTGACATGCTGAGTCTCTGGGAAAGCAGAGATCCCCAAAGCTGTTGTGCCTGTGGATAGGCTGCAGAGGGATAGTGAAAAACTGCATTAGTTTTCAGGGCTGGCACCTTCCCTGTGGGAGAAGGAGCCGTAAGTTTGCCTTTTCAGAAAAAAGCTTCTGCTGAGAGCGAGCACCGTGACATGCTGAGTCTCTGGGAAAGCAGAGATCCCCAAAGCTGTTGTGCCTGTGGATAGGCTGCAGAGGGATAGTGAAAAACTGCATTAGTTTTCAGGGCTGGCACCTTCCCTGCGGGAGAAGGAGCCGTAAGTTTGCCTTTTCAGAAAAAAGCTTCTGCCGAGAGCGAGCACCGTGACATGCTGAGTCTCTGGGAAAGCAGAGATCCCAAAAGCTGTTGTGCCTGTGGATAGGCTGCAGAGGGATAGTGAAAAACTGCATTAGTTTTCAGGGCTGGCACCTTCCCTGTGGGAGAAGGAGCCGTAAGTTTGCCTTTTCAGAAAAAAGCTTCTGCCGAGAACGAGCACCGTGACATGCTGAGTCTCTGGGAAAGCAGAGATCCCCAAAGCTGTTGTGCCTGTGGATAGGCTGCAGAGGGATAGTGAATACCAGCAAGAGCTTTCAGGGCTAGCACCTTCCTTGTGGGAGAAGGAGCCACACATTTGCCTTCTCAGAAAAAGCTTCTGCCGAGAACGAGCACCGTGACATGCTGAGTCTCTGGGAAAGCAGAGATCCCCAAAGCTGTTGTGCCTGTGGATAGGCTGCAGAGGGATAGTGAAAAACTGCATTAGTTTTCAGGGCTGGCACCTTCCCTGTGGGAGAAGGAGCCGTAAGTTTGCCTTTTCAGAAAAAAGCTTCTGCCGAGAGCGAGCACCGTGACATGCTGAGTCTCTGGGAAAGCAGAGATCCCAAAAGCTGTTGTGCCTGTGGATAGGCTGCAGAGGGATAGTGAAAAACTGCATTAGTTTTCAGGGCTGGCACCTTCCCTGTGGGAGAAGGAGCCGTAAGTTTGCCTTTTCAGAAAAAAGCTTCTGCCGAGAGCGAGCACCGTGACATGCTGAGTCTCTGGGAAAGCAGAGATCCCCAAAGCTGTTGTGCCTGTGGATAGGCTGCAGAGGGATAGTGAAAAACTGCATTAGTTTTCAGGGCTGGCACCTTCCCTGTGGGAGAAGGAGCCGTAAGTTTGCCTTTTCAGAAAAAAGCTTCTGCCGAGAACGAGCACCGTGACATGCTGAGTCTCTGGGAAAGCAGAGATCCCCAAAGCTGTTGTGCCTGTGGATAGGCTGCAGAGGGATAGTGAAAAACTGCATTAGTTTTCAGGGCTGGCACCTTCCCTGTGGGAGAAGGAGCCGTAAGTTTGCCTTTTCAGAAAAAAGCTTCTGCCGAGAGCGAGCACCGTGACATGCTGAGTCTCTGGGAAAGCAGAGATCCCCAAAGCTGTTGTGCCTGTGGATAGGCTGCAGAGGGATAGTGAAAAACTGCATTAGTTTTCAGGGCTGGCACCTTCCCTGTGGGAGAAGGAGCCGTAAGTTTGCCTTTTCAGAAAAAAGCTTCTGCCGAGAGCGAGCACCGTGACATGCTGAGTCTCTGGGAAAGCAGAGATCCCCAGTGCTGTTGTGCCTGTGGATAGGCTGCAGGAGGATAGTGAAGAGCTGCATTAGCTTTTAGGCCTGGCACCTTCCTTGTGGGAGAAGGAGCCGAAAGTTTTCTTTTTCAGAAAAAAGCTTCTGCCGAGAGCGAGCACCGTGACATGCTGAGTCTCTGGGAAAGCAGAGATCCCCAAAGCTGTTGTGCCTGTGGATAGGCTGCAGAGGGATAGTGAAAAACTGCATTAGTTTTCAGGGCTGGCACCTTCCCTGTGGGAGAAGGAGCCGTAAGTTTGCCTTTTCAGAAAAAAGCTTCTGCCGAGAGCGAGCACCGTGACATGCTGAGTCTCTGGGAAAGCAGAGATCCCAAAAGCTGTTGTGCCTGTGGATAGGCTGCAGAGGGATAGTGAAAAACTGCATTAGTTTTCAGGGCTGGCACCTTCCCTGTGGGAGAAGGAGCCGTAAGTTTGCCTTTTCAGAAAAAAGCTTCTGCCGAGAGCGAGCACCGTGACATGCTGAGTCTCTGGGAAAGCAGAGATCCCCAAAGCTGTTGTGCCTGTGGATAGGCTGCAGAGGGATAGTGAAAAACTGCATTAGTTTTCAGGGCTGGCACCTTCCCTGTGGGAGAAGGAGCCGTAAAGTTTGCCTTTTCAGAAAAAAGCTTCTGCCGAGAGCGAGCACCGTGACATGCTGAGTCTCTGGGAAAGCAGAGATCCCCAAAGCTGTTGTGCCTGTGGATAGACTGCAGGCGGATAGTGAAGACCTGCATTAGCTTTCAGTCTGGCAGCTTCCTTGTGGGACAAGGAGCCAGACGTTTGCATTTTCAGAAAAAAAGATTCTGCCGAGAACGAGCACCGTGACATGCTGAGTCTCTGGGATAGCAGAGATCCCCAGTGCTTCTGCGGCTAAAGGATCCCCAGTGCTGTTGTGCCTGTGGATAGGCTGCAGGTGGCGGTGAAGACCACAAAATCTTTCAGGCCTGGCACTTGCCTTGCTGGAGAAGGAGCCAGACGTTTGCCTTTTCAGAAAAAAGCTTCTGCTGAGAGCGAGCACCGTGACATGCTGAGTCTCTGGGAAAGCAGAGATCCCCAAAGCTGTTGTGCCTGTGGATAGGCTGCAGAGGGATAGTGAATACCAGCAAGATCTTTCAGGGCTAGCACCTTCCTTGTGGGAGAAGGAGCCACACTTTTGCTTTACCAGAAAAAGCTTCTGCCGAGAACGAGCACCGTGACATGCTGAGTCTCTGGGAAAGCAGAGATCCCCAAAGCTGTTGTGCCTGTGGATAGGCTGCAGAGGGATAGTGAAAAACTGCATTAGTTTTCAGGGCTGGCACCTTCCCTGTGGGAGAAGGAGCCGTAAGTTTGCCTTTTCAGAAAAAAGCTTCTGCCGAGAGCGAGCACCGTGACATGCTGAGTCTCTGGGAAAGCAGAGATCCCCAAAGCTGTTGTGCCTGTGGATAGGCTGCAGAGGGATAGTGAAAAACTGCATTAGTTTTCAGGGCTGGCACCTTCCCTGTGGGAGAAGGAGCCGTAAGTTTGCCTTTTCAGAAAAAGCTTCTGCCGAGAGCGAGCACCGTGACATGCTGAGTCTCTGGGAAAGCAGAGATCCCCAAAGCTGTTGTGCCTGTGGATAGGCTGCAGAGGGATAGTGAAAAACTGCATTAGTTTTCAGGGCTGGCACCTTCCCTGTGGGAGAAGGAGCCGTAAGTTTGCCTTTTCAGAAAAAAGCTTCTGCCGAGAGCGAGCACCGTGACATGCTGAGTCTCTGGGAAAGCAGAGATCCCCAAAGCTGTTGTGCCTGTGGATAGGCTGCAGAGGGATAGTGAAAAACTGCATTAGTTTTCAGGGCTGGCACCTTCCCTGTGGGAGAAGGAGCCGTAAGTTTGCCTTTTCAGAAAAAAGCTTCTGCCGAGAGCGAGCACCGTGACATGCTGAGTCTCTGGGAAAGCAGAGATCCCCAAAGCTGTTGTGCCTGTGGATAGGCTGCAGAGGGATAGTGAAAAACTGCATTAGTTTTCAGGGCTGGCACCTTCCCTGTGGGAGAAGGAGCCGTAAGTTTGCCTTTTCAGAAAAAAGCTTCTGCCGAGAGCGAGCACCGTGACATGCTGAGTCTCTGGGAAAGCAGAGATCCCCAAAGCTGTTGTGCCTGTGGATAGGCTGCAGAGGGATAGTGAAAAACTGCATTAGTTTTCAGGGCTGGCACCTTCCCTGTGGGAGAAGGAGCCGTAAGTTTGCCTTTTCAGAAAAAAGCTTCTGCCGAGAGCGAGCACCGTGACATGCTGAGTCTCTGGGAAAGCAGAGATCCCCAAAGCTGTTGTGCCTGTGGATAGGCTGCAGAGGGATAGTGAAAAACTGCATTAGTTTTCAGGGCTGGCACCTTCCCTGTGGGAGAAGGAGCCGTAAGTTTGCCTTTTCAGAAAAAAGCTTCTGCCGAGAGCGAGCACCGTGACATGCTGAGTCTCTGGGAAAGCAGAGATCCCCAAAGCTGTTGTGCCTGTGGATAGGCTGCAGAGGGATAGTGAAAAACTGCATTAGTTTTCAGGGCTGGCACCTTCCCTGTGGGAGAAGGAGCCGTAAGTTTGCCTTTTCAGAAAAAAGCTTCTGCCGAGAGCGAGCACCGTGACATGCTGAGTCTCTGGGAAAGCAGAGATCCCCAAAGCTGTTGTGCCTGTGGATAGGCTGCAGAGGGATAGTGAAAAACTGCATTAGTTTTCAGGGCTGGCACCTTCCCTGTGGGAGAAGGAGCCGTAAGTTTGCCTTTTCAGAAAAAAGCTTCTGCCGAGAGCGAGCACCGTGACATGCTGAGTCTCTGGGAAAGCAGAGATCCCCAAAGCTGTTGTGCCTGTGGATAGGCTGCAGAGGGATAGTGAAAAACTGCATTAGTTTTCAGGGCTGGCACCTTCCCTGTGGGAGAAGGAGCCGTAAGTTTGCCTTTTCAGAAAAAAGCTTCTGCCGAGAGCGAGCACCGTGACATGCTGAGTCTCTGGGAAAGCAGAGATCCCCAAAGCTGTTGTGCCTGTGGATAGGCTGCAGAGGGATAGTGAAAAACTGCATTAGTTTTCAGGGCTGGCACCTTCCCTGTGGGAGAAGGAGCCGTAAGTTTGCCTTTTCAGAAAAAAGCTTCTGCCGAGAGCGAGCACCGTGACATGCTGAGTCTCTGGGAAAGCAGAGATCCCCAAAGCTGTTGTGCCTGTGGATAGGCTGCAGAGGGATAGTGAAAAACTGCATTAGTTTTCAGGGCTGGCACCTTCCCTGTGGGAGAAGGAGCCGTAAGTTTGCCTTTTCAGAAAAAAGCTTCTGCCGAGAGCGAGCACCGTGACATGCTGAGTCTCTGGGAAAGCAGAGATCCCCAAAGCTGTTGTGCCTGTGGATAGGCTGCAGAGGGATAGTGAAAAACTGCATTAGTTTTCAGGGCTGGCACCTTCCCTGTGGGAGAAGGAGCCGTAAGTTTGCCTTTTCAGAAAAAAGCTTCTGCCGAGAGCGAGCACCGTGACATGCTGAGTCTCTGGGAAAGCAGAGATCCCCAAAGCTGTTGTGCCTGTGGATAGGCTGCAGAGGGATAGTGAAAAACTGCATTAGTTTTCAGGGCTGGCACCTTCCCTGTGGGAGAAGGAGCCGTAAGTTTGCCTTTTCAGAAAAAAGCTTCTGCCGAGAGCGAGCACCGTGACATGCTGAGTCTCTGGGAAAGCAGAGATCCCCAAAGCTGTTGTGCCTGTGGATAGGCTGCAGAGGGATAGTGAAAAACTGCATTAGTTTTCAGGGCTGGCACCTTCCCTGTGGGAGAAGGAGCCGTAAGTTTGCCTTTTCAGAAAAAAGCTTCTGCCGAGAGCGAGCACCGTGACATGCTGAGTCTCTGGGAAAGCAGAGATCCCCAAAGCTGTTGTGCCTGTGGATAGGCTGCAGAGGGATAGTGAAAAACTGCATTAGTTTTCAGGGCTGGCACCTTCCCTGTGGGAGAAGGAGCCGTAAGTTTGCCTTTTCAGAAAAAAGCTTCTGCCGAGAGCGAGCACCGTGACATGCTGAGTCTCTGGGAAAGCAGAGATCCCCAAAGCTGTTGTGCCTGTGGATAGGCTGCAGAGGGATAGTGAAAAACTGCATTAGTTTTCAGGGCTGGCACCTTCCCTGTGGGAGAAGGAGCCGTAAGTTTGCCTTTTCAGAAAAAAGCTTCTGCCGAGAGCGAGCACCGTGACATGCTGAGTCTCTGGGAAAGCAGAGATCCCAAAAGCTGTTGTGCCTGTGGATAGGCTGCAGAGGGATAGTGAAAAACTGCATTAGTTTTCAGGGCTGGCACCTTCCCTGTGGGAGAAGGAGCCGTAAGTTTGCCTTTTCAGAAAAAAGCTTCTGCCGAGAGCGAGCACCGTGACATGCTGAGTCTCTGGGAAAAGCAGAGATCCCAAAAGCTGTTGTGCCTGTGGATAGGCTGCAGAGGGATAGTGAAAAACTGCATTAGTTTTCAGGGCTGGCACCTTCCCTGTGGGAGAAGGAGCCGTAAGTTTGCCTTTTCAGAAAAAAGCTTCTGCCGAGAGCGAGCACCGTGACATGCTGAGTCTCTGGGAAAGCAGAGATCCCAAAAGCTGTTGTGCCTGTGGATAGGCTGCAGAGGGATAGTGAAAAACTGCATTAGTTTTCAGGGCTGGCACCTTCCCTGTGGGAGAAGGAGCCGTAAGTTTGCCTTTTCAGAAAAAAGCTTCTGCCGAGAGCGAGCACCGTGACATGCTGAGTCTCTGGGAAAGCAGAGATCCCCAAAGCTGTTGTGCCTGTGGATAGGCTGCAGAGGGATAGTGAAAAACTGCATAGTTTTCAGGGCTGGCACCTTCCCTGTGGGAGAAGGAGCCGTAAGTTTGCCTTTTCAGAAAAAAGCTTCTGCCGAGAGCGAGCACCGTGACATGCTGAGTCTCTGGGAAAGCAGAGATCCCCAAAGCTGTTGTGCCTGTGGATAGGCTGCAGAGGGATAGTGAAAAACTGCATTAGTTTTCAGGGCTGGCACCTTCCCTGTGGGAGAAGGAGCCGTAAGTTTGCCTTTTCAGAAAAAGCTTCTGCGAGAGCGAGCACCGTGACATGCTGAGTCTCTGGGAAAGCAGAGATCCCCAAAGCTGTTGTGCCTGTGGATAGGCTGCAGAGGGATAGTGAAAAACTGCATTAGTTTTCAGGGCTGGCACCTTCCCTGTGGGAGAAGGAGCCGTAAGTTTGCCTTTTCAGAAAAAAGCTTCTGCCGAGAGCGAGCACCGTGACATGCTGAGTCTCTGGGAAAGCAGAGATCCCCAAAGCTGTTGTGCCTGTGGATAGGCTGCAGAGGGATAGTGAAAAAACTGCATTAGTTTTCAGGGCTGGCACCTTCCCTGTGGGAGAAGGAGCCGTAAGTTTGCCTTTTCAGAAAAAAGCTTCTGCCGAGAGCGAGCACCGTGACATGCTGAGTCTCTGGGAAAGCAGAGATCCCCAAAGCTGTTGTGCCTGTGGATAGGCTGCAGAGGGATAGTGAAAAACTGCATTAGTTTTCAGGGCTGGCACCTTCCCTGTGGGAGAAGGAGCCGTAAGTTTGCCTTTTCAGAAAAAAGCTTCTGCCGAGAGCGAGCACCGTGACATGCTGAGTCTCTGGGAAAGCAGAGATCCCCAAAGCTGTTGTGCCTGTGGATAGGCTGCAGAGGGATAGTGAAAAACTGCATTAGTTTTCAGGGCTGGCACCTTCCCTGTGGGAGAAGGAGCCGTAAGTTTGCCTTTTCAGAAAAAAGCTTCTGCCGAGAGCGAGCACCGTGACATGCTGAGTCTCTGGGAAAGCAGAGATCCCCAAAGCTGTTGTGCCTGTGGATAGGCTGCAGAGGGATAGTGAAAAACTGCATTAGTTTTCAGGGCTGGCACCTTCCCTGTGGGAGAAGGAGCCGTAAGTTTGCCTTTTCAGAAAAAAGCTTCTGCCGAGAGCGAGCACCGTGACATGCTGAGTCTCTGGGAAAGCAGAGATCCCAAAAGCTGTTGTGCCTGTGGATAGGCTGCAGAGGGATAGTGAAAAACTGCATTAGTTTTCAGGGCTGGCACCTTCCCTGTGGGAGAAGGAGCCGTAAGTTTGCCTTTTCAGAAAAAAGCTTCTGCCGAGAACGAGCACCGTGACATGCTGAGTCTCTGGGAAAGCAGAGATCCCAAAAGCTGTTGTGCCTGTGGATAGGCTGCAGAGGGATAGTGAAAAACTGCATTAGTTTTCAGGGCTGGCACCTTCCCTGTGGGAGAAGGAGCCGTAAGTTTGCCTTTTCAGAAAAAAGCTTCTGCCGAGAGCGAGCACCGTGACATGCTGAGTCTCTGGGAAAGCAGAGATCCCCAAAGCTGTTGTGCCTGTGGATAGGCTGCAGAGGGATAGTGAATACCAGCAAGAGCTTTCAGGGCTAGCACCTTCCTTGTGGGAGAAGGAGCCACACTTTTGCCTTCTCAGAAAAAGCTTCTGCCGAGAACGAGCACCGTGACATGCTGAGTCTCTGGGAAAGCAGAGATCCCCAAAGCTGTTGTGCCTGTGGATAGGCTGCAGAGGGATAGTGAAAAACTGCATTAGTTTTCAGGGCTGGCACCTTCCCTGTGGGAGAAGGAGCCGTAAGTTTGCCTTTTCAGAAAAAGCTTCTGCCGAGAGCGAGCACCGTGACATGCTGAGTCTCTGGGAAAGCAGAGATCCCCAAAGCTGTTGTGCCTGTGGATAGGCTGCAGAGGGATAGTGAATACCAGCAAGATCTTTCAGGGCTAGCACCTTCCTTGTGGGAGAAGGAGCCACACTTTTGCTTTACCAGAAAAAGCTTCTGCCGAGAACGAGCACCGTGACATGCTGAGTCTCTGGGAAAGCAGAGATCCCCAAAGCTGTTGTGCCTGTGGATAGGCTGCAGAGGGATAGTGAAAAACTGCATTAGTTTTCAGGGCTGGCACCTTCCCTGTGGGAGAAGGAGCCGTAAGTTTGCCTTTTCAGAAAAAAGCTTCTGCCGAGAGCGAGCACCGTGACATGCTGAGTCTCTGGGAAAGCAGAGATCCCCAAAGCTGTTGTGCCTGTGGATAGGCTGCAGAGGGATAGTGAAAAACTGCATTAGTTTTCAGGGCTGGCACCTTCCCTGTGGGAGAAGGAGCCGTAAGTTTGCCTTTTCAGAAAAAAGCTTCTGCCGAGAGCGAGCACCGTGACATGCTGAGTCTCTGGGAAAGCAGAGATCCCCAAAGCTGTTGTGCCTGTGGATAGGCTGCAGAGGGATAGTGAAAAACTGCATTAGTTTTCAGGGCTGGCACCTTCCCTGTGGGAGAAGGAGCCGTAAGTTTGCCTTTTCAGAAAAAGCTTCTGCCGAGAGCGAGCACCGTGACATGCTGAGTCTCTGGGAAAGCAGAGATCCCCAAAGCTGTTGTGCCTGTGGATAGGCTGCAGAGGGATAGTGAAAAACTGCATTAGTTTTCAGGGCTGGCACCTTCCCTGTGGGAGAAGGAGCCGTAAGTTTGCCTTTTCAGAAAAAAGCTTCTGCCGAGAGCGAGCACCGTGACATGCTGAGTCTCTGGGAAAGCAGAGATCCCCAAAGCTGTTGTGCCTGTGGATAGGCTGCAGAGGGATAGTGAAAAACTGCATTAGTTTTCAGGGCTGGCACCTTCCCTGTGGGAGAAGGAGCCGTAAGTTTGCCTTTTCAGAAAAAAGCTTCTGCCGAGAGCGAGCACCGTGACATGCTGAGTCTCTGGGAAAGCAGAGATCCCCAAAGCTGTTGTGCCTGTGGATAGGCTGCAGAGGGATAGTGAAAAACTGCATTAGTTTTCAGGGCTGGCACCTTCCCTGTGGGAGAAGGAGCCGTAAGTTTGCCTTTTCAGAAAAAAGCTTCTGCCGAGAGCGAGCACCGTGACATGCTGAGTCTCTGGGAAAGCAGAGATCCCCAAAGCTGTTGTGCCTGTGGATAGGCTGCAGAGGGATAGTGAAAAACTGCATTAGTTTTCAGGGCTGGCACCTTCCCTGTGGGAGAAGGAGCCGTAAGTTTGCCTTTTCAGAAAAAAGCTTCTGCCGAGAGCGAGCACCGTGACATGCTGAGTCTCTGGGAAAGCAGAGATCCCCAAAGCTGTTGTGCCTGTGGATAGGCTGCAGAGGGATAGTGAAAAACTGCATTAGTTTTCAGGGCTGGCACCTTCCCTGTGGGAGAAGGAGCCGTAAGTTTGCCTTTTCAGAAAAAAGCTTCTGCCGAGAGCGAGCACCGTGACATGCTGAGTCTCTGGGAAAGCAGAGATCCCAAAAGCTGTTGTGCCTGTGGATAGGCTGCAGAGGGATAGTGAAAAACTGCATTAGTTTTCAGGGCTGGCACCTTCCCTGTGGGAGAAGGAGCCGTAAGTTTGCCTTTTCAGAAAAAAGCTTCTGCCGAGAGCGAGCACCGTGACATGCTGAGTCTCTGGGAAAGCAGAGATCCCAAAAGCTGTTGTGCCTGTGGATAGGCTGCAGAGGGATAGTGAAAAACTGCATTAGTTTTCAGGGCTGGCACCTTCCCTGTGGGAGAAGGAGCCGTAAGTTTGCCTTTTCAGAAAAAAGCTTCTGCCGAGAACGAGCACCGTGACATGCTGAGTCTCTGGGAAAGCAGAGATCCCCAAAGCTGTTGTGCCTGTGGATAGGCTGCAGAGGGATAGTGAATACCAGCAAGAGCTTTCAGGGCTAGCACCTTCCTTGTGGGAGAAGGAGCCACACTTTTGCCTTCTCAGAAAAAGCTTCTGCCGAGAACGAGCACCGTGACATGCTGAGTCTCTGGGAAAGCAGAGATCCCCAGTGCTGTTGTGCCTGTGGATAGGCTGCAGGAGGATAGTGAAGAGCTGCATTAGCTTTTAGGCCTGGCACCTTCCTTGTGGGAGAAGGAGCCGAAAGTTTTCTTTTTCAGAAAAAAGCTTCTGCCGAGAGCGAGCACCGTGACATGCTGAGTCTCTGGGAAAGCAGAGATCCCCAAAGCTGTTGTGCCTGTGGATAGGCTGCAGAGGGATAGTGAAAAACTGCATTAGTTTTCAGGGCTGGCACCTTCCCTGTGGGAGAAGGAGCCGTAAGTTTGCCTTTTCAGAAAAAAGCTTCTGCCGAGAGCGAGCACCGTGACATGCTGAGTCTCTGGGAAAGCAGAGATCCCAAAAGCTGTTGTGCCTGTGGATAGGCTGCAGAGGGATAGTGAAAAACTGCATTAGTTTTCAGGGCTGGCACCTTCCCTGTGGGAGAAGGAGCCGTAAGTTTGCCTTTTCAGAAAAAAGCTTCTGCCGAGAGCGAGCACCGTGACATGCTGAGTCTCTGGGAAAGCAGAGATCCCCAAAGCTGTTGTGCCTGTGGATAGGCTGCAGAGGGATAGTGAAAAAACTGCATTAGTTTTCAGGGCTGGCACCTTCCCTGTGGGAGAAGGAGCCGTAAAGTTTGCCTTTTCAGAAAAAAGCTTCTGCCGAGAGCGAGCACCGTGACATGCTGAGTCTCTGGGAAAGCAGAGATCCCCAAAGCTGTTGTGCCTGTGGATAGACTGCAGGCGGATAGTGAAGACCTGCATTAGCTTTCAGTCTGGCAGCTTCCTTGTGGGACAAGGAGCCAGACGTTTGCATTTTCAGAAAAAAAGATTCTGCCGAGAACGAGCACCGTGACATGCTGAGTCTCTGGGATAGCAGAGATCCCCAGTGCTTCTGCGGCTAAAGGATCCCCAGTGCTGTTGTGCCTGTGGATAGGCTGCAGGTGGCGGTGAAGACCACAAAATCTTTCAGGCCTGGCACTTGCCTTGCTGGAGAAGGAGCCAGACGTTTGCCTTTTCAGAAAAAAGCTTCTGCTGAGAGCGAGCACCGTGACATGCTGAGTCTCTGGGAAAGCAGAGATCCCCAAAGCTGTTGTGCCTGTGGATAGGCTGCAGAGGGATAGTGAATACCAGCAAGATCTTTCAGGGCTAGCACCTTCCTTGTGGGAGAAGGAGCCACACTTTTGCTTTACCAGAAAAAGCTTCTGCCGAGAACGAGCACCGTGACATGCTGAGTCTCTGGGAAAGCAGAGATCCCCAAAGCTGTTGTGCCTGTGGATAGGCTGCAGAGGGATAGTGAAAAACTGCATTAGTTTTCAGGGCTGGCACCTTCCCTGTGGGAGAAGGAGCCGTAAGTTTGCCTTTTCAGAAAAAGCTTCTGCCGAGAGCGAGCACCGTGACATGCTGAGTCTCTGGGAAAGCAGAGATCCCCAAAGCTGTTGTGCCTGTGGATAGGCTGCAGAGGGATAGTGAAAAACTGCATTAGTTTTCAGGGCTGGCACCTTCCCTGTGGGAGAAGGAGCCGTAAGTTTGCCTTTTCAGAAAAAAGCTTCTGCCGAGAGCGAGCACCGTGACATGCTGAGTCTCTGGGAAAGCAGAGATCCCCAAAGCTGTTGTGCCTGTGGATAGGCTGCAGAGGGATAGTGAAAAACTGCATTAGTTTTCAGGGCTGGCACCTTCCCTGTGGGAGAAGGAGCCGTAAGTTTGCCTTTTCAGAAAAAAGCTTCTGCCGAGAGCGAGCACCGTGACATGCTGAGTCTCTGGGAAAGCAGAGATCCCCAAAGCTGTTGTGCCTGTGGATAGGCTGCAGAGGGATAGTGAAAAACTGCATTAGTTTTCAGGGCTGGCACCTTCCCTGTGGGAGAAGGAGCCGTAAGTTTGCCTTTTCAGAAAAAAGCTTCTGCCGAGAGCGAGCACCGTGACATGCTGAGTCTCTGGGAAAGCAGAGATCCCCAAAGCTGTTGTGCCTGTGGATAGGCTGCAGAGGGATAGTGAAAAACTGCATTAGTTTTCAGGGCTGGCACCTTCCCTGTGGGAGAAGGAGCCGTAAGTTTGCCTTTTCAGAAAAAAGCTTCTGCCGAGAGCGAGCACCGTGACATGCTGAGTCTCTGGGAAAGCAGAGATCCCCAAAGCTGTTGTGCCTGTGGATAGGCTGCAGAGGGATAGTGAAAAACTGCATTAGTTTTCAGGGCTGGCACCTTCCCTGTGGGAGAAGGAGCCGTAAGTTTGCCTTTTCAGAAAAAAGCTTCTGCCGAGAGCGAGCACCGTGACATGCTGAGTCTCTGGGAAAGCAGAGATCCCAAAAGCTGTTGTGCCTGTGGATAGGCTGCAGAGGGATAGTGAAAAACTGCATTAGTTTTCAGGGCTGGCACCTTCCCTGTGGGAGAAGGAGCCGTAAGTTTGCCTTTTCAGAAAAAAGCTTCTGCCGAGAGCGAGCACCGTGACATGCTGAGTCTCTGGGAAAGCAGAGATCCCAAAAGCTGTTGTGCCTGTGGATAGGCTGCAGAGGGATAGTGAAAAACTGCATTAGTTTTCAGGGCTGGCACCTTCCCTGTGGGAGAAGGAGCCGTAAGTTTGCCTTTTCAGAAAAAAGCTTCTGCCGAGAACGAGCACCGTGACATGCTGAGTCTCTGGGAAAGCAGAGATCCCCAAAGCTGTTGTGCCTGTGGATAGGCTGCAGAGGGATAGTGAATACCAGCAAGAGCTTTCAGGGCTAGCACCTTCCTTGTGGGAGAAGGAGCCACACTTTTGCCTTCTCAGAAAAAGCTTCTGCCGAGAACGAGCACCGTGACATGCTGAGTCTCTGGGAAAGCAGAGATCCCCAAAGCTGTTGTGCCTGTGGATAGGCTGCAGAGGGATAGTGAAAAACTGCATTAGTTTTCAGGGCTGGCACCTTCCCTGTGGGAGAAGGAGCCGTAAGTTTGCCTTTTCAGAAAAAAGCTTCTGCCGAGAGCGAGCACCGTGACATGCTGAGTCTCTGGGAAAGCAGAGATCCCCAAAGCTGTTGTGCCTGTGGATAGGCTGCAGAGGGATAGTGAAAAACTGCATTAGTTTTCAGGGCTGGCACCTTCCCTGTGGGAGAAGGAGCCGTAAGTTTGCCTTTTCAGAAAAAAGCTTCTGCCGAGAGCGAGCACCGTGACATGCTGAGTCTCTGGGAAAGCAGAGATCCCCAAAGCTGTTGTGCCTGTGGATAGGCTGCAGAGGGATAGTGAAAAACTGCATTAGTTTTCAGGGCTGGCACCTTCCCTGTGGGAGAAGGAGCCGTAAGTTTGCCTTTTCAGAAAAAGCTTCTGCCGAGAGCGAGCACCGTGACATGCTGAGTCTCTGGGAAAGCAGAGATCCCCAAAGCTGTTGTGCCTGTGGATAGGCTGCAGAGGGATAGTGAAAAACTGCATTAGTTTTCAGGGCTGGCACCTTCCCTGTGGGAGAAGGAGCCGTAAGTTTGCCTTTTCAGAAAAAAGCTTCTGCCGAGAGCGAGCACCGTGACATGCTGAGTCTCTGGGAAAGCAGAGATCCCCAAAGCTGTTGTGCCTGTGGATAGGCTGCAGAGGGATAGTGAAAAACTGCATTAGTTTTCAGGGCTGGCACCTTCCCTGTGGGAGAAGGAGCCGTAAGTTTGCCTTTTCAGAAAAAAGCTTCTGCCGAGAGCGAGCACCGTGACATGCTGAGTCTCTGGGAAAGCAGAGATCCCCAAAGCTGTTGTGCCTGTGGATAGGCTGCAGAGGGATAGTGAAAAACTGCATTAGTTTTCAGGGCTGGCACCTTCCCTGTGGGAGAAGGAGCCGTAAGTTTGCCTTTTCAGAAAAAAGCTTCTGCCGAGAGCGAGCACCGTGACATGCTGAGTCTCTGGGAAAGCAGAGATCCCCAAAGCTGTTGTGCCTGTGGATAGGCTGCAGAGGGATAGTGAAAAACTGCATTAGTTTTCAGGGCTGGCACCTTCCCTGTGGGAGAAGGAGCCGTAAGTTTGCCTTTTCAGAAAAAAGCTTCTGCCGAGAGCGAGCACCGTGACATGCTGAGTCTCTGGGAAAGCAGAGATCCCCAAAGCTGTTGTGCCTGTGGATAGGCTGCAGAGGGATAGTGAAAAACTGCATTAGTTTTCAGGGCTGGCACCTTCCCTGTGGGAGAAGGAGCCGTAAGTTTGCCTTTTCAGAAAAAAGCTTCTGCCGAGAGCGAGCACCGTGACATGCTGAGTCTCTGGGAAAGCAGAGATCCCCAAAGCTGTTGTGCCTGTGGATAGGCTGCAGAGGGATAGTGAAAAACTGCATTAGTTTTCAGGGCTGGCACCTTCCCTGTGGGAGAAGGAGCCGTAAGTTTGCCTTTTCAGAAAAAAGCTTCTGCCGAGAGCGAGCACCGTGACATGCTGAGTCTCTGGGAAAGCAGAGATCCCCAAAGCTGTTGTGCCTGTGGATAGGCTGCAGAGGGATAGTGAAAAACTGCATTAGTTTTCAGGGCTGGCACCTTCCCTGTGGGAGACGGAGCCGTAAGTTTGCCTTTTCAGAAAAAAGCTTCTGCCGAGAGCGAGCACCGTGACATGCTGAGTCTCTGGGAAAGCAGAGATCCCCAAAGCTGTTGTGCCTGTGGATAGGCTGCAGAGGGATAGTGAATACCAGCAAGATCTTTCAGGGCTAGCACCTTCCTTGTGGGAGAAGGAGCCACACTTTTGCCTTCTCAGAAAAAGCTTCTGCCGAGAACGAGCACCGTGACATGCTGAGTCTCTGGGAAAGCAGAGATCCCCAAAGCTGTTGTGCCTGTGGATAGGCTGCAGAGGGATAGTGAAAAACTGCATTAGTTTTCAGGGCTGGCACCTTCCCTGTGGGAGAAGGAGCCGTAAGTTTGCCTTTTCAGAAAAAAGCTTCTGCCGAGAGCGAGCACCGTGACATGCTGAGTCTCTGGGAAAGCAGAGATCCCCAAAGCTGTTGTGCCTGTGGATAGGCTGCAGAGGGATAGTGAAAAACTGCATTAGTTTTCAGGGCTGGCACCTTCCCTGTGGGAGAAGGAGCCGTAAAGTTTGCCTTTTCAGAAAAAAGCTTCTGCCGAGAGCGAGCACCGTGACATGCTGAGTCTCTGGGAAAGCAGAGATCCCCAAAGCTGTTGTGCCTGTGGATAGACTGCAGGCGGATAGTGAAGACCTGCATTAGCTTTCAGTCTGGCAGCTTCCTTGTGGGACAAGGAGCCAGACGTTTGCATTTTCAGAAAAAAAGATTCTGCCGAGAACGAGCACCGTGACATGCTGAGTCTCTGGGATAGCAGAGATCCCCAGTGCTTCTGCGGCTAAAGGATCCCCAGTGCTGTTGTGCCTGTGGATAGGCTGCAGGTGGCGGTGAAGACCACAAAATCTTTCAGGCCTGGCACTTGCCTTGCTGGAGAAGGAGCCAGACGTTTGCCTTTTCAGAAAAAAGCTTCTGCTGAGAGCGAGCACCGTGACATGCTGAGTCTCTGGGAAAGCAGAGATCCCCAAAGCTGTTGTGCCTGTGGATAGGCTGCAGAGGGATAGTGAATACCAGCAAGATCTTTCAGGGCTAGCACCTTCCTTGTGGGAGAAGGAGCCACACTTTTGCTTTACCAGAAAAAGCTTCTGCCGAGAACGAGCACCGTGACATGCTGAGTCTCTGGGAAAGCAGAGATCCCCAAAGCTGTTGTGCCTGTGGATAGGCTGCAGAGGGATAGTGAAAAACTGCATTAGTTTTCAGGGCTGGCACCTTCCCTGTGGGAGACGGAGCCGTAAGTTTGCCTTTTCAGAAAAAAGCTTCTGCCGAGAACGAGCACCGTGACATGCTGAGTCTCTGGGAAAGCAGAGATCCCCAAAGCTGTTGTGCCTGTGGATAGGCTGCAGAGGGATAGTGAATACCAGCAAGAGCTTTCAGGGCTAGCACCTTCCTTGTGGGAGAAGGAGCCACACTTTTGCCTTCTCAGAAAAAGCTTCTGCCGAGAACGAGCACCGTGACATGCTGAGTCTCTGGGAAAGCAGAGATCCCCAAAGCTGTTGTGCCTGTGGATAGGCTGCAGAGGGATAGTGAAAAACTGCATTAGTTTTCAGGGCTGGCACCTTCCCTGTGGGAGAAGGAGCCGTAAGTTTGCCTTTTCAGAAAAAAGCTTCTGCCGAGAGCGAGCACCGTGACATGCTGAGTCTCTGGGAAAGCAGAGATCCCCAAAGCTGTTGTGCCTGTGGATAGGCTGCAGAGGGATAGTGAAAAACTGCATTAGTTTTCAGGGCTGGCACCTTCCCTGTGGGAGAAGGAGCCGTAAAGTTTGCCTTTTCAGAAAAAAGCTTCTGCCGAGAGCGAGCACCGTGACATGCTGAGTCTCTGGGAAAGCAGAGATCCCCAAAGCTGTTGTGCCTGTGGATAGACTGCAGGCGGATAGTGAAGACCTGCATTAGCTTTCAGTCTGGCAGCTTCCTTGTGGGACAAGGAGCCAGACGTTTGCATTTTCAGAAAAAAAGATTCTGCCGAGAACGAGCACCGTGACATGCTGAGTCTCTGGGATAGCAGAGATCCCCAGTGCTTCTGCGGCTAAAGGATCCCCAGTGCTGTTGTGCCTGTGGATAGGCTGCAGGTGGCGGTGAAGACCACAAAATCTTTCAGGCCTGGCACTTGCCTTGCTGGAGAAGGAGCCAGACGTTTGCCTTTTCAGAAAAAAGCTTCTGCTGAGAGCGAGCACCGTGACATGCTGAGTCTCTGGGAAAGCAGAGATCCCCAAAGCTGTTGTGCCTGTGGATAGGCTGCAGAGGGATAGTGAATACCAGCAAGATCTTTCAGGGCTAGCACCTTCCTTGTGGGAGAAGGAGCCACACTTTTGCTTTACCAGAAAAAGCTTCTGCCGAGAACGAGCACCGTGACATGCTGAGTCTCTGGGAAAGCAGAGATCCCCAAAGCTGTTGTGCCTGTGGATAGGCTGCAGAGGGATAGTGAAAAACTGCATTAGTTTTCAGGGCTGGCACCTTCCCTGTGGGAGAAGGAGCCGTAAGTTTGCCTTTTCAGAAAAAAGCTTCTGCCGAGAGCGAGCACCGTGACATGCTGAGTCTCTGGGAAAGCAGAGATCCCCAAAGCTGTTGTGCCTGTGGATAGGCTGCAGAGGGATAGTGAAAAACTGCATTAGTTTTCAGGGCTGGCACCTTCCCTGTGGGAGAAGGAGCCGTAAGTTTGCCTTTTCAGAAAAAGCTTCTGCCGAGAGCGAGCACCGTGACATGCTGAGTCTCTGGGAAAGCAGAGATCCCCAAAGCTGTTGTGCCTGTGGATAGGCTGCAGAGGGATAGTGAAAAACTGCATTAGTTTTCAGGGCTGGCACCTTCCCTGTGGGAGAAGGAGCCGTAAGTTTGCCTTTTCAGAAAAAAGCTTCTGCCGAGAGCGAGCACCGTGACATGCTGAGTCTCTGGGAAAGCAGAGATCCCCAAAGCTGTTGTGCCTGTGGATAGGCTGCAGAGGGATAGTGAAAAACTGCATTAGTTTTCAGGGCTGGCACCTTCCCTGTGGGAGAAGGAGCCGTAAGTTTGCCTTTTCAGAAAAAAGCTTCTGCCGAGAGCGAGCACCGTGACATGCTGAGTCTCTGGGAAAGCAGAGATCCCCAAAGCTGTTGTGCCTGTGGATAGGCTGCAGAGGGATAGTGAAAAACTGCATTAGTTTTCAGGGCTGGCACCTTCCCTGTGGGAGAAGGAGCCGTAAGTTTGCCTTTTCAGAAAAAAGCTTCTGCCGAGAGCGAGCACCGTGACATGCTGAGTCTCTGGGAAAGCAGAGATCCCCAAAGCTGTTGTGCCTGTGGATAGGCTGCAGAGGGATAGTGAAAAACTGCATTAGTTTTCAGGGCTGGCACCTTCCCTGTGGGAGAAGGAGCCGTAAGTTTGCCTTTTCAGAAAAAAGCTTCTGCCGAGAGCGAGCACCGTGACATGCTGAGTCTCTGGGAAAGCAGAGATCCCAAAAGCTGTTGTGCCTGTGGATAGGCTGCAGAGGGATAGTGAAAAACTGCATTAGTTTTCAGGGCTGGCACCTTCCCTGTGGGAGACGGAGCCGTAAGTTTGCCTTTTCAGAAAAAAGCTTCTGCCGAGAGCGAGCACCGTGACATGCTGAGTCTCTGGGAAAGCAGAGATCCCCAAAGCTGTTGTGCCTGTGGATAGGCTGCAGAGGGATAGTGAATACCAGCAAGATCTTTCAGGGCTAGCACCTTCCTTGTGGGAGAAGGAGCCACACTTTTGCTTTACCAGAAAAAGCTTCTGCCGAGAACGAGCACCGTGACATGCTGAGTCTCTGGGAAAGCAGAGATCCCCAAAGCTGTTGTGCCTGTGGATAGGCTGCAGAGGGATAGTGAATACCAGCAAGAGCTTTCAGGGCTAGCACCTTCCTTGTGGGAGAAGGAGCCACACTTTTGCCTTCTCAGAAAAAGCTTCTGCCGAGAACGAGCACCGTGACATGCTGAGTCTCTGGGAAAGCAGAGATCCCCAAAGCTGTTGTGCCTGTGGATAGGCTGCAGAGGGATAGTGAAAAACTGCATTAGTTTTCAGGGCTGGCACCTTCCCTGTGGGAGAAGGAGCCGTAAGTTTGCCTTTTCAGAAAAAAGCTTCTGCCGAGAGCGAGCACCGTGACATGCTGAGTCTCTGGGAAAGCAGAGATCCCCAAAGCTGTTGTGCCTGTGGATAGGCTGCAGAGGGATAGTGAAAAACTGCATTAGTTTTCAGGGCTGGCACCTTCCCTGTGGGAGAAGGAGCCGTAAAGTTTGCCTTTTCAGAAAAAAGCTTCTGCCGAGAGCGAGCACCGTGACATGCTGAGTCTCTGGGAAAGCAGAGATCCCCAAAGCTGTTGTGCCTGTGGATAGACTGCAGGCGGATAGTGAAGACCTGCATTAGCTTTCAGTCTGGCAGCTTCCTTGTGGGACAAGGAGCCAGACGTTTGCATTTTCAGAAAAAAAGATTCTGCCGAGAACGAGCACCGTGACATGCTGAGTCTCTGGGATAGCAGAGATCCCCAGTGCTTCTGCGGCTAAAGGATCCCCAGTGCTGTTGTGCCTGTGGATAGGCTGCAGGTGGCGGTGAAGACCACAAAATCTTTCAGGCCTGGCACTTGCCTTGCTGGAGAAGGAGCCAGACGTTTGCCTTTTCAGAAAAAAGCTTCTGCTGAGAGCGAGCACCGTGACATGCTGAGTCTCTGGGAAAGCAGAGATCCCCAAAGCTGTTGTGCCTGTGGATAGGCTGCAGAGGGATAGTGAATACCAGCAAGATCTTTCAGGGCTAGCACCTTCCTTGTGGGAGAAGGAGCCACACTTTTGCTTTACCAGAAAAAGCTTCTGCCGAGAACGAGCACCGTGACATGCTGAGTCTCTGGGAAAGCAGAGATCCCCAAAGCTGTTGTGCCTGTGGATAGGCTGCAGAGGGATAGTGAAAAACTGCATTAGTTTTCAGGGCTGGCACCTTCCCTGTGGGAGAAGGAGCCGTAAGTTTGCCTTTTCAGAAAAAAGCTTCTGCCGAGAGCGAGCACCGTGACATGCTGAGTCTCTGGGAAAGCAGAGATCCCCAAAGCTGTTGTGCCTGTGGATAGGCTGCAGAGGGATAGTGAAAAACTGCATTAGTTTTCAGGGCTGGCACCTTCCCTGTGGGAGAAGGAGCCGTAAGTTTGCCTTTTCAGAAAAAAGCTTCTGCCGAGAGCGAGCACCGTGACATGCTGAGTCTCTGGGAAAGCAGAGATCCCCAAAGCTGTTGTGCCTGTGGATAGGCTGCAGAGGGATAGTGAAAAACTGCATTAGTTTTCAGGGCTGGCACCTTCCCTGTGGGAGAAGGAGCCGTAAGTTTGCCTTTTCAGAAAAAGCTTCTGCCGAGAGCGAGCACCGTGACATGCTGAGTCTCTGGGAAAGCAGAGATCCCCAAAGCTGTTGTGCCTGTGGATAGGCTGCAGAGGGATAGTGAAAAACTGCATTAGTTTTCAGGGCTGGCACCTTCCCTGTGGGAGAAGGAGCCGTAAGTTTGCCTTTTCAGAAAAAAGCTTCTGCCGAGAGCGAGCACCGTGACATGCTGAGTCTCTGGGAAAGCAGAGATCCCCAAAGCTGTTGTGCCTGTGGATAGGCTGCAGAGGGATAGTGAAAAACTGCATTAGTTTTCAGGGCTGGCACCTTCCCTGTGGGAGAAGGAGCCGTAAGTTTGCCTTTTCAGAAAAAAGCTTCTGCCGAGAGCGAGCACCGTGACATGCTGAGTCTCTGGGAAAGCAGAGATCCCCAAAGCTGTTGTGCCTGTGGATAGGCTGCAGAGGGATAGTGAAAAACTGCATTAGTTTTCAGGGCTGGCACCTTCCCTGTGGGAGAAGGAGCCGTAAGTTTGCCTTTTCAGAAAAAAGCTTCTGCCGAGAGCGAGCACCGTGACATGCTGAGTCTCTGGGAAAGCAGAGATCCCCAAAGCTGTTGTGCCTGTGGATAGGCTGCAGAGGGATAGTGAAAAACTGCATTAGTTTTCAGGGCTGGCACCTTCCCTGTGGGAGAAGGAGCCGTAAGTTTGCCTTTTCAGAAAAAAGCTTCTGCCGAGAGCGAGCACCGTGACATGCTGAGTCTCTGGGAAAGCAGAGATCCCCAAAGCTGTTGTGCCTGTGGATAGGCTGCAGAGGGATAGTGAAAAACTGCATTAGTTTTCAGGGCTGGCACCTTCCCTGTGGGAGAAGGAGCCGTAAGTTTGCCTTTTCAGAAAAAAGCTTCTGCCGAGAGCGAGCACCGTGACATGCTGAGTCTCTGGGAAAGCAGAGATCCCCAAAGCTGTTGTGCCTGTGGATAGGCTGCAGAGGGATAGTGAAAAACTGCATTAGTTTTCAGGGCTGGCACCTTCCCTGTGGGAGAAGGAGCCGTAAGTTTGCCTTTTCAGAAAAAGCTTCTGCCGAGAGCGAGCACCGTGACATGCTGAGTCTCTGGGAAAGCAGAGATCCCCAAAGCTGTTGTGCCTGTGGATAGGCTGCAGAGGGATAGTGAAAAACTGCATTAGTTTTCAGGGCTGGCACCTTCCCTGTGGGAGAAGGAGCCGTAAGTTTGCCTTTTCAGAAAAAAGCTTCTGCCGAGAGCGAGCACCGTGACATGCTGAGTCTCTGGGAAAGCAGAGATCCCCAAAGCTGTTGTGCCTGTGGATAGGCTGCAGAGGGATAGTGAAAAACTGCATTAGTTTTCAGGGCTGGCACCTTCCCTGTGGGAGAAGGAGCCGTAAGTTTGCCTTTTCAGAAAAAAGCTTCTGCCGAGAGCGAGCACCGTGACATGCTGAGTCTCTGGGAAAGCAGAGATCCCCAAAGCTGTTGTGCCTGTGGATAGGCTGCAGAGGGATAGTGAAAAACTGCATTAGTTTTCAGGGCTGGCACCTTCCCTGTGGGAGAAGGAGCCGTAAGTTTGCCTTTTCAGAAAAAAGCTTCTGCCGAGAGCGAGCACCGTGACATGCTGAGTCTCTGGGAAAGCAGAGATCCCCAAAGCTGTTGTGCCTGTGGATAGGCTGCAGAGGGATAGTGAAAAACTGCATTAGTTTTCAGGGCTGGCACCTTCCCTGTGGGAGAAGGAGCCGTAAGTTTGCCTTTCAGAAAAAAGCTTCTGCCGAGAGCGAGCACCGTGACATGCTGAGTCTCTGGGAAAGCAGAGATCCCCAAAGCTGTTGTGCCTGTGGATAGGCTGCAGAGGGATAGTGAAAAACTGCATTAGTTTTCAGGGCTGGCACCTTCCCTGTGGGAGAAGGAGCCGTAAGTTTGCCTTTTCAGAAAAAGCTTCTGCCGAGAGCGAGCACCGTGACATGCTGAGTCTCTGGGAAAGCAGAGATCCCCAAAGCTGTTGTGCCTGTGGATAGGCTGCAGAGGGATAGTGAAAAACTGCATTAGTTTTCAGGGCTGGCACCTTCCCTGTGGGAGAAGGAGCCGTAAGTTTGCCTTTTCAGAAAAAAGCTTCTGCCGAGAGCGAGCACCGTGACATGCTGAGTCTCTGGGAAAGCAGAGATCCCCAAAGCTGTTGTGCCTGTGGATAGGCTGCAGAGGGATAGTGAAAAACTGCATTAGTTTTCAGGGCTGGCACCTTCCCTGTGGGAGAAGGAGCCGTAAGTTTGCCTTTTCAGAAAAAAGCTTCTGCCGAGAGCGAGCACCGTGACATGCTGAGTCTCTGGGAAAGCAGAGATCCCAAAAGCTGTTGTGCCTGTGGATAGGCTGCAGAGGGATAGTGAAAAACTGCATTAGTTTTCAGGGCTGGCACCTTCCCTGTGGGAGAAGGAGCCGTAAGTTTGCCTTTTCAGAAAAAAGCTTCTGCCGAGAGCGAGCACCGTGACATGCTGAGTCTCTGGGAAAGCAGAGATCCCCAAAGCTGTTGTGCCTGTGGATAGGCTGCAGAGGGATAGTGAAAAACTGCATTAGTTTTCAGGGCTGGCACCTTCCCTGTGGGAGAAGGAGCCGTAAGTTTGCCTTTTCAGAAAAAAGCTTCTGCCGAGAGCGAGCACCGTGACATGCTGAGTCTCTGGGAAAGCAGAGATCCCCAAAGCTGTTGTGCCTGTGGATAGGCTGCAGAGGGATAGTGAAAAACTGCATTAGTTTTCAGGGCTGGCACCTTCCCTGTGGGAGAAGGAGCCGTAAGTTTGCCTTTTCAGAAAAAAGCTTCTGCCGAGAGCGAGCACCGTGACATGCTGAGTCTCTGGGAAAGCAGAGATCCCCAAAGCTGTTGTGCCTGTGGATAGGCTGCAGAGGGATAGTGAAAAACTGCATTAGTTTTCAGGGCTGGCACCTTCCCTGTGGGAGAAGGAGCCGTAAGTTTGCCTTTTCAAAAAAAGCTTCTGCCGAGAGCGAGCACCGTGACATGCTGAGTCTCTGGGAAAGCAGAGATCCCCAAAGCTGTTGTGCCTGTGGATAGGCTGCAGAGGGATAGTGAAAAACTGCATTAGTTTTCAGGGCTGGCACCTTCCCTGTGGGAGAAGGAGCCGTAAGTTTGCCTTTTCAGAAAAAAGCTTCTGCCGAGAGCGAGCACCGTGACATGCTGAGTCTCTGGGAAAGCAGAGATCCCCAAAGCTGTTGTGCCTGTGGATAGGCTGCAGAGGGATAGTGAAAAACTGCATTAGTTTTCAGGGCTGGCACCTTCCCTGTGGGAGAAGGAGCCGTAAGTTTGCCTTTTCAGAAAAAAGCTTCTGCCGAGAGCGAGCACCGTGACATGCTGAGTCTCTGGGAAAGCAGAGATCCCCAAAGCTGTTGTGCCTGTGGATAGGCTGCAGAGGGATAGTGAAAAACTGCATTAGTTTTCAGGGCTGGCACCTTCCCTGTGGGAGAAGGAGCCGTAAGTTTGCCTTTTCAGAAAAAAGCTTCTGCCGAGAGCGAGCACCGTGACATGCTGAGTCTCTGGGAAAGCAGAGATCCCCAAAGCTGTTGTGCCTGTGGATAGGCTGCAGAGGGATAGTGAAAAACTGCATTAGTTTTCAGGGCTGGCACCTTCCCTGTGGGAGAAGGAGCCGTAAGTTTGCCTTTTCAGAAAAAAGCTTCTGCCGAGAGCGAGCACCGTGACATGCTGAGTCTCTGGGAAAGCAGAGATCCCCAAAGCTGTTGTGCCTGTGGATAGGCTGCAGAGGGATAGTGAAAAACTGCATTAGTTTTCAGGGCTGGCACCTTCCCTGTGGGAGAAGGAGCCGTAAGTTTGCCTTTTCAGAAAAAGCTTCTGCCGAGAGCGAGCACCGTGACATGCTGAGTCTCTGGGAAAGCAGAGATCCCCAAAGCTGTTGTGCCTGTGGATAGGCTGCAGAGGGATAGTGAAAAACTGCATTAGTTTTCAGGGCTGGCACCTTCCCTGTGGGAGAAGGAGCCGTAAGTTTGCCTTTTCAGAAAAAAGCTTCTGCCGAGAGCGAGCACCGTGACATGCTGAGTCTCTGGGAAAGCAGAGATCCCCAAAGCTGTTGTGCCTGTGGATAGGCTGCAGAGGGATAGTGAAAAACTGCATTAGTTTTCAGGGCTGGCACCTTCCCTGTGGGAGAAGGAGCCGTAAGTTTGCCTTTTCAGAAAAAAGCTTCTGCCGAGAGCGAGCACCGTGACATGCTGAGTCTCTGGGAAAGCAGAGATCCCCAAAGCTGTTGTGCCTGTGGATAGGCTGCAGAGGGATAGTGAAAAACTGCATTAGTTTTCAGGGCTGGCACCTTCCCTGTGGGAGAAGGAGCCGTAAGTTTGCCTTTTCAGAAAAAAGCTTCTGCCGAGAGCGAGCACCGTGACATGCTGAGTCTCTGGGAAAGCAGAGATCCCCAAAGCTGTTGTGCCTGTGGATAGGCTGCAGAGGGATAGTGAAAAACTGCATTAGTTTTCAGGGCTGGCACCTTCCCTGTGGGAGAAGGAGCCGTAAGTTTGCCTTTTCAGAAAAAAGCTTCTGCCGAGAGCGAGCACCGTGACATGCTGAGTCTCTGGGAAAGCAGAGATCCCCAAAGCTGTTGTGCCTGTGGATAGGCTGCAGAGGGATAGTGAAAAACTGCATTAGTTTTCAGGGCTGGCACCTTCCCTGTGGGAGAAGGAGCCGTAAGTTTGCCTTTTCAGAAAAAGCTTCTGCCGAGAGCGAGCACCGTGACATGCTGAGTCTCTGGGAAAGCAGAGATCCCCAAAGCTGTTGTGCCTGTGGATAGGCTGCAGAGGGATAGTGAAAAACTGCATTAGTTTTCAGGGCTGGCACCTTCCCTGTGGGAGAAGGAGCCGTAAGTTTGCCTTTTCAGAAAAAAGCTTCTGCCGAGAGCGAGCACCGTGACATGCTGAGTCTCTGGGAAAGCAGAGATCCCCAAAGCTGTTGTGCCTGTGGATAGGCTGCAGAGGGATAGTGAAAAACTGCATTAGTTTTCAGGGCTGGCACCTTCCCTGTGGGAGAAGGAGCCGTAAGTTTGCCTTTTCAGAAAAAAGCTTCTGCCGAGAGCGAGCACCGTGACATGCTGAGTCTCTGGGAAAGCAGAGATCCCCAAAGCTGTTGTGCCTGTGGATAGGCTGCAGAGGGATAGTGAAAAACTGCATTAGTTTTCAGGGCTGGCACCTTCCCTGTGGGAGAAGGAGCCGTAAGTTTGCCTTTTCAGAAAAAAGCTTCTGCCGAGAGCGAGCACCGTGACATGCTGAGTCTCTGGGAAAGCAGAGATCCCCAAAGCTGTTGTGCCTGTGGATAGGCTGCAGAGGGATAGTGAAAAACTGCATTAGTTTTCAGGGCTGGCACCTTCCCTGTGGGAGAAGGAGCCGTAAGTTTGCCTTTTCAGAAAAAAGCTTCTGCCGAGAGCGAGCACCGTGACATGCTGAGTCTCTGGGAAAGCAGAGATCCCAAAAGCTGTTGTGCCTGTGGATAGGCTGCAGAGGGATAGTGAAAAACTGCATTAGTTTTCAGGGCTGGCACCTTCCCTGTGGGAGACGGAGCCGTAAGTTTGCCTTTTCAGAAAAAAGCTTCTGCCGAGAACGAGCACCGTGACATGCTGAGTCTCTGGGAAAGCAGAGATCCCCAAAGCTGTTGTGCCTGTGGATAGGCTGCAGAGGGATAGTGAATACCAGCAAGATCTTTCAGGGCTAGCACCTTCCTTGTGGGAGAAGGAGCCACACTTTTGCTTTACCAGAAAAAGCTTCTGCCGAGAACGAGCACCGTGACATGCTGAGTCTCTGGGAAAGCAGAGATCCCCAAAGCTGTTGTGCCTGTGGATAGGCTGCAGAGGGATAGTGAATACCAGCAAGAGCTTTCAGGGCTAGCACCTTCCTTGTGGGAGAAGGAGCCACACTTTTGCCTTCTCAGAAAAAGCTTCTGCCGAGAACGAGCACCGTGACATGCTGAGTCTCTGGGAAAGCAGAGATCCCCAAAGCTGTTGTGCCTGTGGATAGGCTGCAGAGGGATAGTGAAAAACTGCATTAGTTTTCAGGGCTGGCACCTTCCCTGTGGGAGAAGGAGCCGTAAGTTTGCCTTTTCAGAAAAAAGCTTCTGCCGAGAGCGAGCACCGTGACATGCTGAGTCTCTGGGAAAGCAGAGATCCCCAAAGCTGTTGTGCCTGTGGATAGGCTGCAGAGGGATAGTGAAAAACTGCATTAGTTTTCAGGGCTGGCACCTTCCCTGTGGGAGAAGGAGCCGTAAAGTTTGCCTTTTCAGAAAAAAGCTTCTGCCGAGAGCGAGCACCGTGACATGCTGAGTCTCTGGGAAAGCAGAGATCCCCAAAGCTGTTGTGCCTGTGGATAGACTGCAGGCGGATAGTGAAGACCTGCATTAGCTTTCAGTCTGGCAGCTTCCTTGTGGGACAAGGAGCCAGACGTTTGCATTTTCAGAAAAAAAGATTCTGCCGAGAACGAGCACCGTGACATGCTGAGTCTCTGGGATAGCAGAGATCCCCAGTGCTTCTGCGGCTAAAGGATCCCCAGTGCTGTTGTGCCTGTGGATAGGCTGCAGGTGGCGGTGAAGACCACAAAATCTTTCAGGCCTGGCACTTGCCTTGCTGGAGAAGGAGCCAGACGTTTGCCTTTTCAGAAAAAAGCTTCTGCTGAGAGCGAGCACCGTGACATGCTGAGTCTCTGGGAAAGCAGAGATCCCCAAAGCTGTTGTGCCTGTGGATAGGCTGCAGAGGGATAGTGAATACCAGCAAGATCTTTCAGGGCTAGCACCTTCCTTGTGGGAGAAGGAGCCACACTTTTGCTTTACCAGAAAAAGCTTCTGCCGAGAACGAGCACCGTGACATGCTGAGTCTCTGGGAAAGCAGAGATCCCCAAAGCTGTTGTGCCTGTGGATAGGCTGCAGAGGGATAGTGAAAAACTGCATTAGTTTTCAGGGCTGGCACCTTCCCTGTGGGAGAAGGAGCCGTAAGTTTGCCTTTTCAGAAAAAAGCTTCTGCCGAGAGCGAGCACCGTGACATGCTGAGTCTCTGGGAAAGCAGAGATCCCCAAAGCTGTTGTGCCTGTGGATAGGCTGCAGAGGGATAGTGAAAAACTGCATTAGTTTTCAGGGCTGGCACCTTCCCTGTGGGAGAAGGAGCCGTAAGTTTGCCTTTTCAGAAAAAAGCTTCTGCCGAGAGCGAGCACCGTGACATGCTGAGTCTCTGGGAAAGCAGAGATCCCCAAAGCTGTTGTGCCTGTGGATAGGCTGCAGAGGGATAGTGAAAAACTGCATTAGTTTTCAGGGCTGGCACCTTCCCTGTGGGAGAAGGAGCCGTAAGTTTGCCTTTTCAGAAAAAGCTTCTGCCGAGAGCGAGCACCGTGACATGCTGAGTCTCTGGGAAAGCAGAGATCCCCAAAGCTGTTGTGCCTGTGGATAGGCTGCAGAGGGATAGTGAAAAACTGCATTAGTTTTCAGGGCTGGCACCTTCCCTGTGGGAGAAGGAGCCGTAAGTTTGCCTTTTCAGAAAAAAGCTTCTGCCGAGAGCGAGCACCGTGACATGCTGAGTCTCTGGGAAAGCAGAGATCCCCAAAGCTGTTGTGCCTGTGGATAGGCTGCAGAGGGATAGTGAAAAACTGCATTAGTTTTCAGGGCTGGCACCTTCCCTGTGGGAGAAGGAGCCGTAAGTTTGCCTTTTCAGAAAAAAGCTTCTGCCGAGAGCGAGCACCGTGACATGCTGAGTCTCTGGGAAAGCAGAGATCCCCAAAGCTGTTGTGCCTGTGGATAGGCTGCAGAGGGATAGTGAAAAACTGCATTAGTTTTCAGGGCTGGCACCTTCCCTGTGGGAGAAGGAGCCGTAAGTTTGCCTTTTCAGAAAAAAGCTTCTGCCGAGAGCGAGCACCGTGACATGCTGAGTCTCTGGGAAAGCAGAGATCCCCAAAGCTGTTGTGCCTGTGGATAGGCTGCAGAGGGATAGTGAAAAACTGCATTAGTTTTCAGGGCTGGCACCTTCCCTGTGGGAGAAGGAGCCGTAAGTTTGCCTTTTCAGAAAAAAGCTTCTGCCGAGAGCGAGCACCGTGACATGCTGAGTCTCTGGGAAAGCAGAGATCCCCAAAGCTGTTGTGCCTGTGGATAGGCTGCAGAGGGATAGTGAAAAACTGCATTAGTTTTCAGGGCTGGCACCTTCCCTGTGGGAGAAGGAGCCGTAAGTTTGCCTTTTCAGAAAAAAGCTTCTGCCGAGAGCGAGCACCGTGACATGCTGAGTCTCTGGGAAAGCAGAGATCCCCAAAGCTGTTGTGCCTGTGGATAGGCTGCAGAGGGATAGTGAAAAACTGCATTAGTTTTCAGGGCTGGCACCTTCCCTGTGGGAGAAGGAGCCGTAAGTTTGCCTTTTCAGAAAAAGCTTCTGCCGAGAGCGAGCACCGTGACATGCTGAGTCTCTGGGAAAGCAGAGATCCCCAAAGCTGTTGTGCCTGTGGATAGGCTGCAGAGGGATAGTGAAAAACTGCATTAGTTTTCAGGGCTGGCACCTTCCCTGTGGGAGAAGGAGCCGTAAGTTTGCCTTTTCAGAAAAAAGCTTCTGCCGAGAGCGAGCACCGTGACATGCTGAGTCTCTGGGAAAGCAGAGATCCCCAAAGCTGTTGTGCCTGTGGATAGGCTGCAGAGGGATAGTGAAAAACTGCATTAGTTTTCAGGGCTGGCACCTTCCCTGTGGGAGAAGGAGCCGTAAGTTTGCCTTTTCAGAAAAAAGCTTCTGCCGAGAGCGAGCACCGTGACATGCTGAGTCTCTGGGAAAGCAGAGATCCCCAAAGCTGTTGTGCCTGTGGATAGGCTGCAGAGGGATAGTGAAAAACTGCATTAGTTTTCAGGGCTGGCACCTTCCCTGTGGGAGAAGGAGCCGTAAGTTTGCCTTTTCAGAAAAAAGCTTCTGCCGAGAGCGAGCACCGTGACATGCTGAGTCTCTGGGAAAGCAGAGATCCCCAAAGCTGTTGTGCCTGTGGATAGGCTGCAGAGGGATAGTGAAAAACTGCATTAGTTTTCAGGGCTGGCACCTTCCCTGTGGGAGAAGGAGCCGTAAGTTTGCCTTTTCAGAAAAAAGCTTCTGCCGAGAGCGAGCACCGTGACATGCTGAGTCTCTGGGAAAGCAGAGATCCCCAAAGCTGTTGTGCCTGTGGATAGGCTGCAGAGGGATAGTGAAAAACTGCATTAGTTTTCAGGGCTGGCACCTTCCCTGTGGGAGAAGGAGCCGTAAGTTTGCCTTTTCAGAAAAAGCTTCTGCCGAGAGCGAGCACCGTGACATGCTGAGTCTCTGGGAAAGCAGAGATCCCCAAAGCTGTTGTGCCTGTGGATAGGCTGCAGAGGGATAGTGAAAAACTGCATTAGTTTTCAGGGCTGGCACCTTCCCTGTGGGAGAAGGAGCCGTAAGTTTGCCTTTTCAGAAAAAAGCTTCTGCCGAGAGCGAGCACCGTGACATGCTGAGTCTCTGGGAAAGCAGAGATCCCCAAAGCTGTTGTGCCTGTGGATAGGCTGCAGAGGGATAGTGAAAAACTGCATTAGTTTTCAGGGCTGGCACCTTCCCTGTGGGAGAAGGAGCCGTAAGTTTGCCTTTTCAGAAAAAAGCTTCTGCCGAGAGCGAGCACCGTGACATGCTGAGTCTCTGGGAAAGCAGAGATCCCAAAAGCTGTTGTGCCTGTGGATAGGCTGCAGAGGGATAGTGAAAAACTGCATTAGTTTTCAGGGCTGGCACCTTCCCTGTGGGAGAAGGAGCCGTAAGTTTGCCTTTTCAGAAAAAAGCTTCTGCCGAGAGCGAGCACCGTGACATGCTGAGTCTCTGGGAAAGCAGAGATCCCCAAAGCTGTTGTGCCTGTGGATAGGCTGCAGAGGGATAGTGAAAAACTGCATTAGTTTTCAGGGCTGGCACCTTCCCTGTGGGAGAAGGAGCCGTAAGTTTGCCTTTTCAGAAAAAAGCTTCTGCCGAGAGCGAGCACCGTGACATGCTGAGTCTCTGGGAAAGCAGAGATCCCCAAAGCTGTTGTGCCTGTGGATAGGCTGCAGAGGGATAGTGAAAAACTGCATTAGTTTTCAGGGCTGGCACCTTCCCTGTGGGAGAAGGAGCCGTAAGTTTGCCTTTTCAGAAAAAAGCTTCTGCCGAGAGCGAGCACCGTGACATGCTGAGTCTCTGGGAAAGCAGAGATCCCCAAAGCTGTTGTGCCTGTGGATAGGCTGCAGAGGGATAGTGAAAAACTGCATTAGTTTTCAGGGCTGGCACCTTCCCTGTGGGAGAAGGAGCCGTAAGTTTGCCTTTTCAGAAAAAAGCTTCTGCCGAGAGCGAGCACCGTGACATGCTGAGTCTCTGGGAAAGCAGAGATCCCCAAAGCTGTTGTGCCTGTGGATAGGCTGCAGAGGGATAGTGAAAAACTGCATTAGTTTTCAGGGCTGGCACCTTCCCTGTGGGAGAAGGAGCCGTAAGTTTGCCTTTTCAGAAAAAAGCTTCTGCCGAGAGCGAGCACCGTGACATGCTGAGTCTCTGGGAAAGCAGAGATCCCCAAAGCTGTTGTGCCTGTGGATAGGCTGCAGAGGGATAGTGAAAAACTGCATTAGTTTTCAGGGCTGGCACCTTCCCTGTGGGAGAAGGAGCCGTAAGTTTGCCTTTTCAGAAAAAAGCTTCTGCCGAGAGCGAGCACCGTGACATGCTGAGTCTCTGGGAAAGCAGAGATCCCCAAAGCTGTTGTGCCTGTGGATAGGCTGCAGAGGGATAGTGAAAAACTGCATTAGTTTTCAGGGCTGGCACCTTCCCTGTGGGAGAAGGAGCCGTAAGTTTGCCTTTTCAGAAAAAAGCTTCTGCCGAGAGCGAGCACCGTGACATGCTGAGTCTCTGGGAAAGCAGAGATCCCCAAAGCTGTTGTGCCTGTGGATAGGCTGCAGAGGGATAGTGAAAAACTGCATTAGTTTTCAGGGCTGGCACCTTCCCTGTGGGAGAAGGAGCCGTAAGTTTGCCTTTTCAGAAAAAAGCTTCTGCCGAGAGCGAGCACCGTGACATGCTGAGTCTCTGGGAAAGCAGAGATCCCCAAAGCTGTTGTGCCTGTGGATAGGCTGCAGAGGGATAGTGAAAAACTGCATTAGTTTTCAGGGCTGGCACCTTCCCTGTGGGAGAAGGAGCCGTAAGTTTGCCTTTTCAGAAAAAGCTTCTGCCGAGAGCGAGCACCGTGACATGCTGAGTCTCTGGGAAAGCAGAGATCCCCAAAGCTGTTGTGCCTGTGGATAGGCTGCAGAGGGATAGTGAAAAACTGCATTAGTTTTCAGGGCTGGCACCTTCCCTGTGGGAGAAGGAGCCGTAAGTTTGCCTTTTCAGAAAAAAGCTTCTGCCGAGAGCGAGCACCGTGACATGCTGAGTCTCTGGGAAAGCAGAGATCCCCAAAGCTGTTGTGCCTGTGGATAGGCTGCAGAGGGATAGTGAAAAACTGCATTAGTTTTCAGGGCTGGCACCTTCCCTGTGGGAGAAGGAGCCGTAAGTTTGCCTTTTCAGAAAAAAGCTTCTGCCGAGAGCGAGCACCGTGACATGCTGAGTCTCTGGGAAAGCAGAGATCCCCAAAGCTGTTGTGCCTGTGGATAGGCTGCAGAGGGATAGTGAAAAACTGCATTAGTTTTCAGGGCTGGCACCTTCCCTGTGGGAGAAGGAGCCGTAAGTTTGCCTTTTCAGAAAAAAGCTTCTGCCGAGAGCGAGCACCGTGACATGCTGAGTCTCTGGGAAAGCAGAGATCCCCAAAGCTGTTGTGCCTGTGGATAGGCTGCAGAGGGATAGTGAAAAACTGCATTAGTTTTCAGGGCTGGCACCTTCCCTGTGGGAGAAGGAGCCGTAAGTTTGCCTTTTCAGAAAAAAGCTTCTGCCGAGAGCGAGCACCGTGACATGCTGAGTCTCTGGGAAAGCAGAGATCCCCAAAGCTGTTGTGCCTGTGGATAGGCTGCAGAGGGATAGTGAAAAACTGCATTAGTTTTCAGGGCTGGCACCTTCCCTGTGGGAGAAGGAGCCGTAAGTTTGCCTTTTCAGAAAAAGCTTCTGCCGAGAGCGAGCACCGTGACATGCTGAGTCTCTGGGAAAGCAGAGATCCCCAAAGCTGTTGTGCCTGTGGATAGGCTGCAGAGGGATAGTGAAAAACTGCATTAGTTTTCAGGGCTGGCACCTTCCCTGTGGGAGAAGGAGCCGTAAGTTTGCCTTTTCAGAAAAAAGCTTCTGCCGAGAGCGAGCACCGTGACATGCTGAGTCTCTGGGAAAGCAGAGATCCCCAAAGCTGTTGTGCCTGTGGATAGGCTGCAGAGGGATAGTGAAAAACTGCATTAGTTTTCAGGGCTGGCACCTTCCCTGTGGGAGAAGGAGCCGTAAGTTTGCCTTTTCAGAAAAAAGCTTCTGCCGAGAGCGAGCACCGTGACATGCTGAGTCTCTGGGAAAGCAGAGATCCCAAAAGCTGTTGTGCCTGTGGATAGGCTGCAGAGGGATAGTGAAAAACTGCATTAGTTTTCAGGGCTGGCACCTTCCCTGTGGGAGAAGGAGCCGTAAGTTTGCCTTTTCAGAAAAAAGCTTCTGCCGAGAGCGAGCACCGTGACATGCTGAGTCTCTGGGAAAGCAGAGATCCCCAAAGCTGTTGTGCCTGTGGATAGGCTGCAGAGGGATAGTGAAAAACTGCATTAGTTTTCAGGGCTGGCACCTTCCCTGTGGGAGAAGGAGCCGTAAGTTTGCCTTTTCAGAAAAAAGCTTCTGCCGAGAGCGAGCACCGTGACATGCTGAGTCTCTGGGAAAGCAGAGATCCCCAAAGCTGTTGTGCCTGTGGATAGGCTGCAGAGGGATAGTGAAAAACTGCATTAGTTTTCAGGGCTGGCACCTTCCCTGTGGGAGAAGGAGCCGTAAGTTTGCCTTTTCAGAAAAAAGCTTCTGCCGAGAGCGAGCACCGTGACATGCTGAGTCTCTGGGAAAGCAGAGATCCCCAAAGCTGTTGTGCCTGTGGATAGGCTGCAGAGGGATAGTGAAAAACTGCATTAGTTTTCAGGGCTGGCACCTTCCCTGTGGGAGAAGGAGCCGTAAGTTTGCCTTTTCAGAAAAAAGCTTCTGCCGAGAGCGAGCACCGTGACATGCTGAGTCTCTGGGAAAGCAGAGATCCCCAAAGCTGTTGTGCCTGTGGATAGGCTGCAGAGGGATAGTGAAAAACTGCATTAGTTTTCAGGGCTGGCACCTTCCCTGTGGGAGAAGGAGCCGTAAGTTTGCCTTTTCAGAAAAAAGCTTCTGCCGAGAGCGAGCACCGTGACATGCTGAGTCTCTGGGAAAGCAGAGATCCCCAAAGCTGTTGTGCCTGTGGATAGGCTGCAGAGGGATAGTGAAAAACTGCATTAGTTTTCAGGGCTGGCACCTTCCCTGTGGGAGAAGGAGCCGTAAGTTTGCCTTTTCAGAAAAAAGCTTCTGCCGAGAGCGAGCACCGTGACATGCTGAGTCTCTGGGAAAGCAGAGATCCCCAAAGCTGTTGTGCCTGTGGATAGGCTGCAGAGGGATAGTGAAAAACTGCATTAGTTTTCAGGGCTGGCACCTTCCCTGTGGGAGAAGGAGCCGTAAGTTTGCCTTTTCAGAAAAAAGCTTCTGCCGAGAGCGAGCACCGTGACATGCTGAGTCTCTGGGAAAGCAGAGATCCCAAAAGCTGTTGTGCCTGTGGATAGGCTGCAGAGGGATAGTGAAAAACTGCATTAGTTTTCAGGGCTGGCACCTTCCCTGTGGGAGAAGGAGCCGTAAGTTTGCCTTTTCAGAAAAAAGCTTCTGCCGAGAACGAGCACCGTGACATGCTGAGTCTCTGGGAAAGCAGAGATCCCCAAAGCTGTTGTGCCTGTGGATAGGCTGCAGAGGGATAGTGAAAAACTGCATTAGTTTTCAGGGCTGGCACCTTCCCTGTGGGAGAAGGAGCCGT